>NW_027141993.1:611323-916985 GCF_036365525.1 Heterodontus francisci | reverse complement strand
TACCCCCAATCACACTACCACCCCCAATCACACTACCATCATCAATCACACTACCATCCCCAATCACACTACCATCATCAATCACACTACCACCCCCAATCACACTACCATCCCCAATCACACTACCATCATCAATCACACTACCATCCCAATCACACTACCATCCCCAATCACACTACCATCATCAATCACACTACCACCCCCAATCACACTACCATCCCCAATCACACTACCATCATCAATCCACTACCATCCCCAATCACACTACCATCCCAATCACACTACCACCCCAATCACACTACAATCATCAATCACACTACCACCCCCAATCACACTACCATCCCCAATCACACGACCATCCCCAATCACACTACCACCCCCAATCACACTACAATCATCAATCACACTACACCCCAATCACACTACCACCCCAATCACACTACACCCCCAATTCACACTACCATCCCCCAATCCACACCACCACCCCCAATCACACTACATCACAATCACACTACCACCCCCAATCACACTACCACCCCCAATCACACTACAATCATCACTCACACTACCACCCCAATCACACTACCATCCCCAATCACACTACCACCCAATCAGACTACCACCCCAATCACACTACCACCCCCAATCACACTACAATCATCACTCACACTACCACCCCCAATCACACTACCATCCCCAATCACACTACCATCCCCAATCACACTACCACCCCCAATCACACTACAATCATCACTCACACTACCACCCCCAATCACACTACCATCCCCAATCACACTACCATCCCCAATCACACTACCACCCCCAATCACACTGCCACCCCAATCACACTACCATCCCCAATCACACTACCACCCCCAATCACACTACCATCCCCAATCACACTACCACCCCAATCACACTACCATCATCAATCACACTACCATCCCCAATCACACTACCACCCCCAATCACACTACCATCATCAATCACACGACCACCCCCAATCACACTACCACCCCCAATCACACTACCACCCCCAATCACACTACCATCCCCAATCACACTACCACCCCCAATCACACTACCATCATCAATCACACTACCATCCCAATCACACTACCACCCCCAATCACACTACCATCATCAATCACACTACCATCCCCAATCACACTACCACCCCCAATCACACTACCATCATCAATCACACTACCACCCCCAATCACACTACCACCCCCAATCACACTACCATCCCCAATCACACTACCATCCCCAATCAGACTACCACCCCCAATCACACTACAATCATCAATCACACTACCACCCCCAATCACACTACCACCCCCAATCACACTACCATCATCAATCACATTACCACCCCCAATCACACTACCACCCCCAATCACACTACCATCATCACTCACACTACCATCCCCAATCACACTACCATCCCCAATCACACTACCATCCCCAATCAGACTACCACCCCCAATCACACTACAATCATCAATCACACTACCACCCCCAATCACACTACCACCCCCAATCACACTACCATCCCCAATCACACTACCACCCCCCAATCACACTACCATCATCAATCACACTACCACCCCAATCACACTACCACCCCCCAATCACACTACCATCATCACTCACACTACCACCCCCAATCACACTACCATCCCCAATCACACTACCACCCCCAATCACACTACCACCCCCAATCACACTACCATCATCACTCACACTACCATCCCAATCACACTACCACCCCCAATCACACTACCACCCCCCCAATCACACTACCATCATCACTCACACTACCACCCCAATCACACTACCATCCCCAATCACACTACCACCCCCAATCACACTACCACCCCCAATCACACTACCATCATCACTCACACTACCATCCCCAATCACACTACCACCCCCAATCACACTACCACCCCCAATCACACTACCATCACCAATCACACTACCATCATCACTCACACTACCATCCCCAATCACACTACCACCCCCAATCACACTACCATCCCCAATCACACTACCATCATCATTCACACTACCATCCCCAATCACACTACCATCATCAATCACACTACCACCCCCAATCACACTACCACCCCCAATCACACTACCATCACCAATCACACTACCATCATCACTCACACTACCATCCCCAATCACACTACCACCCCCAATCACACTACCATCCCCAATCACACTACCATCATCATTCACACTACCATCCCCAATCACACTACCATCCCCAATCACACTACCATCCCCAATCACACTACCATCATCAATCACACTACCATCCCCAATCACACTACCATCATCATTCACACTACCATCCCCAATCACACTACCATCATCAATCACACTACCATCCCCAATCACACTACCACCCCCAATCACACTACCATCCCCAATCACACTACCATCCCCAATCACACTACCATCATCAATCACACTACCATCATCAATCACACTACCATCCCCAATCACACTACCATCATCAATCACACTACCATCCCCAATCACACTACCATCATCATTCACACTACCATCCCCAATCACACTACCATCCCCAATCACACTACCATCCCCAATCACACTACCATCATCAATCACACTACCATCCCCAATCACACTACCATCATCATTCACACTACCATCCCCAATCACACTACCATCATCAATCACACTACCATCCCCAATCACACTACCACCCCCAATCACACTACCATCCCCAATCACACTACCATCCCCAATCACACTACCACCCCCAATCACACTACCATCCCCAATCACACTACCACCCCCAATCACACTACCATCACCAATCACACTACCATCATCACTCACACTACCATCCCCAATCACACTACCACCCCCAATCACACTACCATCCCCAATCACACTACCATCATCATTCACACTACCATCCCCAATCACACTACCATCCCCAATCACACTACCATCCCCAATCACACTACCATCATCAATCACACTACCATCCCCAATCACACTACCATCATCATTCACACTACCATCCCCAATCACACTACCATCATCAATCACACTACCATCCCCAATCACACTACCACCCCCAATCACACTACCATCCCCAATCACACTACCATCCCCAATCACACTACCATCATCATTCACACTACCATCCCCAATCACACTACCATCATCAATCACACTACCATCACCAATCACACTACCACCCCCAATCACACTACCATCCCCAATCACACTACCATCCCCAATCACACTACCACCCCCAATCACACTACCATCCCCAATCACACTACCATCATCACTCACACTACCATCCCCAATCACACTACCATCCCCAATCACACTACCATCATCACTCACACTACCATCCCCAATCACACTACCATCCCCAATCACACTACCATCCCCAATCACACTACCACCCCCAATCACACTACCATCATCACTCTCACTGCCATCCCCAATCACACTACCATCCCCAATCACACTACCACCCCCAATCACACTACCATCATCACTCACACTACCATCCCCAATCACACTACCATCCCCAATCACACTACCACCCCCAATCACACTACCATCCCCAATCACACTACCATCCCCAATCACACTTCCACCCCCAATCACACTACCACCCCCAATCACACTACCATCATCACTCACACTACCACCCCCAATCACACTACCACCCCCAATCACACTACCACCCCCAATCACACTACCATCATCACTCACACTACCACCCCCAATCACACTACCACCCCCAATCAGACTACCATCATCAATCACACTACCACCCCCAATCACACTACCACCCCGAATCACACTACCATCATCAATCACACTACCACCCCCAATCACACTACCACCCCCAATCACACTACCATCATCAATCACACTACCACCCCCAATCACACTACCACCCCCAATCACACTACCATCATCACTCACACTACCACCCCCAATCACACTACCACCCCCAATCACACTACCATCATCAATCACACTACCACCCCCAATCACACTACCACCCCCAATCACACTACCACCCCCAATCACACTACCATCATCAATCACACTACCACCCCCAATCACACTACCACCCCCAATCACACTACCATCATCAATCACACTACCATCCCCAATCACACTACCATCATCAATCACACTACCACCCCCAATCACACTACCATCCCCAATCACACTACCATCATCAATCACACTACCATCCCCAATCACACTACCATCCCCAATCACACTACCATCATCAATCACACTACCACCCCCAATCACACTACCATCCCCAATCACACTACCATCATCAATCACACTACCATCCCCCAATCACACTACCATCCCCAATCACACTACCACCCCCAATCACACTACAATCATCAATCACACTACCACCCCCAATCACACTACCATACCCAATCACACGACCATCCCCAATCACACTACCACCCCCAATCACACTACAATCATCAATCACACTACCACCCCCAATCACACTACCACCCCCAATCACACTACCACCCCCAATCACACTACCATCCCCAATCACACTACCACCCCCAATCACACTACCATCATCAATCACACTACCACCCCCAATCACACTACCACCCCCAATCACACTACAATCATCACTCACACTACCACCCCCAATCACACTACCATCCCCAATCACACTACCATCCCCAATCAGACTACCACCCCCAATCACACTACCACCCCCAATCACACTACAATCATCACTCACACTACCACCCCCAATCACACTACCATCCCCAATCACACTACCATCCCCAATCACACTACCACCCCCAATCACACTACAATCATCACTCACACTACCACCCCCAATCACACTACCATCCCCAATCACACTACCATCCCCAATCACACTACCACCCCCAATCACACTACAATCATCACTCACACTACCACCCCCAATCACACTACCACCCCCAATCACACTGCCACCCCCAATCACACTACCATCCCCAATCACACTACCACCCCCAATCACACTACCATCCCCAATCACACTACCACCCCCAATCACACTACCATCATCAATCACACTACCATCCCCAATCACACTGCCACCCCAATCACACTACCATCATCAATCACACGACCACCCCCAATCACACTACCACCCCCAATCACACTACCACCCCCAATCACACTACCATCCCCAATCACACTACCACCCCCAATCACACTACCATCATCAATCACACTACCATCCCCAATCACACTACCACCCCCAATCACACTACCATCATCAATCACACTACCATCCCCAATCACACTACCACCCCCAATCACACTACCATCATCAATCACACTACCACCCCCAATCACACTACCACCCCCAATCACACTACCATCCCCAATCACACTACCATCCCCAATCAGACTACCACCCCCAATCACACTACAATCATCAATCACACTACCACCCCCAATCACACTACCACCCCCAATCACACTACAATCATCACTCACACTACCACCCCCAATCACACTACCACCGCCAATCACACTACCACCCCCAATCACACTACCATCCCCAATCAAACTACCACCCCCAATCACACTACCATCATCAATCACATTACCACCCCCAATCACACTACCACCCCCAATCACACTACCATCATCACTCACACTACCATCCCCAATCACACTACCATCCCCAATCACACTACCATCCCCAATCAGACTACCACCCCCAATCACACTACAATCATCAATCACACTACCACCCCCAATCACACTACCATCATCACTCACACTACCATCCCCAATCACACTACCATCCCCAATCACACTACCACCCCCAATCACACTACCACCCCCAATCACACTACCATCCCCAATCACACTACCACCCCCAATCACACTACCATCATCAATCACACTACCACCCCCAATCACACTACCACCCCCAATCACACTACCATCATCACTCACACTACCACCCCCAATCACACTACCATCCCAATCACACTACCACCCCCAATCACACTACCACCCCCAATCACACTACCATCATCACTCACACTACCATCCCCAATCACACTACCACCCCCAATCACACTACCACCCCCAATCACACTACCATCACCAATCACACTACCATCATCACTCACACTACCATCCCCAATCACACTACCACCCCCAATCACACTACCATCATCACTCACACTACCATCCCAATCACACTACCATCCCCAATCACACTACCACCCCAATCACACTACCATCATCACTCACACTACCATCCCAATCACACTACCATCCCCAATCACACTACCATCCCCAATCACACTACCACCCCCAATCACACTACCATCATCACTCTCACTGCCATCCCCAATCACACTACCATCCCCAATCACACTACCACCCCAATCACACTACCATCATCACTCACACTACCACCTCCAATCACACTACCACCCCAATCACACTACCATCATCAATCACACTACCACCCCCAATCACACTACCACCCCCAATCACACTACCATCATCAATCACACTACCACCCCAATCACACTACCACCCCCAATCACACTACCACCCCCAATCACACTACCATCATCAATCACACTACCATCCCCAATCACACTACCATCCCCAATCACACTACCATCATCAATCACACTACCACCCCCAATCACACTACCATCATCAATCACACTACCATCCCCAATCACACTACCATCCCCAATCACACTACCACCCCAATCACACTACAATCATCAATCACACTACCACCCCCAATCACACTACCATCCCCAATCACACTACCATCCCCAATCACACTACCACCCCAATCACACTACAATCATCAATCACACTACCACCCCCAATCACACTACCACCCCCAATCACACTACCACCCCCAATCACACTACCATCCCCAATCACACTACCACCCCCAATCACACTACCATCATCAATCACACTACCACCCCCAATCACACTACCACCCCCAATCACACTACAATCATCACTCACACTACCACCCCCAATCACACTACCATCCCCAATCACCCTACCATCCCAATCAGACTACCATCATCAATCACACTACAATCATCACTCACACTACCACCCCCAATCACACTACCATCATCACTCACACTACCATCCCCAATCACACTACCATCCCCAATCACACTACCACCCCCAATCACACTACCACCCCCAATCACACTACCATCATCACTCACACTACCACCCCCAATCACACTACCATCCCCAATCACACTACCACCCCCAATCACACTACCACCCCCAATCACACTACCATCATCACTCACACTACCATCCCCAATCACACTACCACCCCCAATCACACTACCACCCCCAATCACACTACCATCACCAATCACACTACCATCATCACTCACACTACCATCCCCAATCACACTACCACCCCCAATCACACTACCATCCCCAATCACACTACCATCATCACTCACACTACCATCCCCAATCACACTACCATCCCCAATCACACTACCATCCCCAATCACACTACCACCCCCAATCACACTACCATCCCCAATCACACTACCATCATCACTCACACTACCATCCCCAATCACACTACCATCCCCAATCACACTACCATCCCCAATCACACTACCATCATCACTCACACTACCATCCCCAATCACACTACCATCCCCAATCACACTACCATCCCCAATCACACTACCACCCCAATCACACTACCATCATCACTCTCACTGCCATCCCCAATCACACTACCATCCCCAATCACACTACCACCCCCAATCACACTACCATCATCACTCACACTACCATCCCCAATCACACTACCATCCCCAATCACACTACCACCCCCAATCACACTACCATCCCCAATCACACTACCATCCCCAATCACACTTCCACCCCAATCACACTACCACCCCCAATCACACTACCATCATCACTCACACTACCATCCCCAATCACACTACCATCCCCAATCACACTACCATCCCCAATCACACTACCATCATCACTGACACTACCATCCCCAATCACACTACCATCCCCAATCACACTACCACCCCCAATCACACTACCATCATCACTCACACTACCATCCCCAATCACACTACCATCCCCACTCACACTACCACCCCCAATCACACTACCATCATCACTCACACTACCATCCCCAATCACACTACCACCCCCAATCACACTACCACCCCCAATCACACTACCATCCCCAATCACACTACCATCCCCAATCACACTACCACCCCCAATCACACTACCACCCCCAATCACACTACCATCATCACTCACACTACCATCCCCAATCACACTACCACCCCCAATCACACTACCATCCCCAATCACACTACCACCCCCAATCACACTACCATCCCAATCACACTACCATCATCACTCACAATACCACCCCCAATCACACTACCATCCCCAATCACACTACCACCCCCAATCACACTAACATCCCCAATCACACTACCACCCCCAATCACACTACCATCATCACTCACACTACCATCCCCAATCACACCAGCACCCCCAATCACACTACCATCCCCAATCACACTACCATCATCACTCACACTACCACCCCCAATCACACTACCACCCCCAATCACACTACCATCCCCAATCACACTACCACCGCCAATCACACTACCATCCCAATCACACTACCACCCCCAATCACACTACCATCCCCAATCACACTACCACCCACAATCACACTACCATCATCACTCACACTACCATCCCCAATCACACTACCACCCCCAATCACACTACCATCATCAATCACACTACCACCCCCAATCACACTACCACCCCCAATCACACTACCATCCCCAATCACACTACCACCGCCAATCACACTACCATCCCCAATCACACTACCACCCCCATTCACACTACCATCCCCAATCACACTACCACCCACAATCACACTACCATCATCACTCACACTACCACCCCCAATCACACTACCACCCCCAATCACACTACCATCCCCAATCACACTACCACCATCACTCACACTACCATCCCCAATCACACTACCACCCCCAATCACACTACCATCATCAATCACAATCCCATCCCCAATCACACTAACACCCCCAATCACAATCCCATCATCAATCACACTACCACCACCAATCACACTACCATCCCCAATCACACTACCACCCCCAATCACAATCCCATCATCAATCACACTACCACCCCCAATCACACTACCACCCCCAATCACACTACCATCAATCACACTGCCACCCCCAATCACACTTCCATCCCCAATCACACTTCCTTCCCCAATCACACTTCCATCCCCAATCACACTGCCACCCCCAAACACAACTACCATCCCCAATTACACAACCACCCCCAATCACACTTCCATCCACAATCACACTACCACCCCCAATCACACTACCATCATCAATCACACTACCATCATCAATCACACTACCATCCCCAATCACACTACCATCATCAATCACACTACCATCATCAATCACACTACCCTCCCCAATCACACTACCATCCCCAATCACACTACCATCATCAATCACACTACCACCCCCAATCACACTACCATCATCAATCACACTACCACCCCCAATCACACTACCATCATCAATCACACTACCGCCCCCAATCACACTACCATCATCAATCACACTACCATCATCAATCACACTACCATCCCCAATCACACTACTATCATCAATCACACTACCATCATCAATCACACTACCATCATCAATCACACTACCAACCCCAATCACACTACCACCCCCAATCACACTACCAACCCCAATCACATTACCACCCCCAATCACACTACCATCATCAATCACACTACCATCCCCAATCACACTACCATCATCAATCACACTACCACCCCCAATCACACTACCAACCCCAATCACATTACCACCCCCAATCACACTACCATCATCAATCACACTACCATCCCCAATCACACTACCATCATCAATCACACTACCAACCCAAATCACACTACCACCCCCAATCACACGACCAACCCCAATCACATTACCACCCCCAATCACACTACCATCATCAATCACACTACCATCCCCAATCACACTACCATCATCAATCACACTACCATCATCAATCACACTACCCTCCCCAATCACACTACCATCCCCAATCACACTACCATCATCAATCACACTACCATCCCCAATCAGACTACCATCCCCAATCACACTACCATCCCCAATCACACTACCATCATCAATCACACTACCCTCCCCAATCACACTACCATCCCCAATCACACTACCATCATCAATCACACTACCCTCCCCAATCACACTACCATCCCCAATCACACTACCATCCCCAATAACACGAACATCATCAATCACACTACCACCCCCAATCACACTACCATCATCATTCACACTACCATCCCCAATCACACTACCATCCCCAATCGCACTAACATCATCAATCACACTATCATCCCCAATCACACTACTACCGCCAATCACACTACCACCCCCAATCACACTACCATCCCCAATCACTCTACCATCCCAATCACCCTACCACCCCCAATCACACTAACATCATCAATCACACTACCACCCCCAATCACACTACCATCCCGAATTACACTAACATCATCAATCACACTAACATCATCAATCACACTACCATCATCAATCACACTACCATCCCCAATCACACTACCACCCCCAATCACACTAACATCATCAATCACACTACCACCCCCAATCACACTACCACCCCCAATCACACTAACATCATCAATCACACTACCACCCCCAATCACACTACCACCCCCAATCACTCTAACATCATCAATCACACTACCACCCCCAATCACACTACCACCCCCAATCACACTACCACCCCCAATCACGCTAACATCATCAATCACACTACCATCATCAATCACACTACCATCCCCAATCACTCTAACATCATCAATCACACTACCATCCCCAATCACACTACCACCCCCAATCACACTAACATCACCAATCACACGACCAACCCCAATCACACTACCATCATCAAACACACTACCATCCCCAATCATACTACCATCATCAATCACACTACCATCCCCAATCACACTACCATCCCCAATCACACTACCACCCCCAATCACAAACCCATCATCAATCGCACTACCATCCCCAATCACACTACCATCATCAATCACACTACCATCATCAATCACACTACCACCCCCAATCACACTACCACCCCCAATCACACTAACATCATCAATCACACAACCATCATCAATCACACTACCACCCCCAATCACACTAACATCATCAATCACACGACCACCCCCAATCACACTACCACCCCCAATCACACTACCATCATTAATCACACGACCACCCCCAATCACACTACCATCAACAATCACACTACCATCATCAATCACACTACCAACCCCAATCACACTACCATCATCAATCACACTACCACCCCCAATCACACTACCACCCCCAATCACACTACCATCATTAATCACACTACCACCCTCAATCACACTACCATCATCAATCACACTACCACCCCCAATCACAGTACCACCTCCAATCACAGTACCATCATTAATCACACTACCACCCCCAATCACACTAACATCATCAATCACACTACCATCATCAATCACACTACCACCCCCAATCACACTAACATCATCAGTCACACTACCACCCCCAATCACACTACCATCATCAATCACACTACCACCCCCAATCACAGTACCACCTCCAATCACAGTACCATCATTAATCACACTACCACCCCCAATCACACTACCATCATCAATCACACTACCACCCCCAATCACAGTACCACCTCCAATCACAGTACCATCATTAATCACACTACCACCCCCAATCACACTACCACCCCCAATCACACTACCATCATCAATCACACTACCACCCCCAATCACAGTACCACCTCCAATCACAGTACCATCATTAATCACACTACCACCCCCAATCACACTACCACCCCCAATCACACTACCATCATTAATCACACTACCACCCCCAATCACACTACCACCCTCAATCACACTACCATCATCAATCACACTACCACCCCCAATCACAGTACCACCTCCAATCACAGTACCATCATTAATCACACTACCACCCCCAATCACACTACCACCCCCAATCACACTACCATCATCAATCACACTACCACCCCCAATCACACTAACATCATCAGTCACACTACCACCCCCAATCACACTACCACCCCCAATCACACTACCAGCATCAATCACACTACCACCCCCAATCACACTACCATCCCCAATCACACTACCACCCCAATCACACTACCATCATCAATCGCACTACCACCCCCAATCACACTACCATCATCAATCACACTACCATCATCAATCGCACTACCACCCCCAATCACACTACCATCATCAATCACACTGCCACCCCCAATCACACTACCACCCCCAATCACACTACCATCATCAATCACACTACCACCCCCAATCACACTACCACCCCAATCACACTACCATCATCAATCGCACTACCACCCCCAATCACACTACCATCATCAATCACACTACCATCATCAATCGCACTACCACCCCCAATCACACTACCATCATCAATCACACTACCACCCCCAATCACACTACCATCATCAATCACACTACCACCCCCAATCACACTAACATGATCAATCACACTACCACCCCCAATCACACTACCACCCCCAATCACACAACCATCATCAATCACACTACCACCCCCAATCACACAACCATCATCAATCACACTACCATCCCCAATCACACTACCATCATCAATCACACTACCATCCCCAATCAGACTACCATCCCCAATCACACTACCATCCCCAATCACACTACCATCATCAATCACACTACCCTCCCCAATCACACTACCATCCCCAATCACACTACCATCATCAATCACACTACCCTCCCCAATCACACTACCATCCCCAATCACACTACCATCCCCAATAACACGAACATCATCAATCACACTACCACCCCCAATCACACTACCATCCCGAATCACACTACCATCCCCAATCACACTACCATCCCCAATCGCACTAACATCATCAATCACACTATCATCCCCAATCACACTACTACCGCCAATCACACTACCACCCCCAATCACACTACCATCCCCAATCACTCTACCATCCCCAATCACCCTACCACCCCCAATCACACTAACATCATCAATCACACTACCACCCCCTATCACACTACCATCCCGAATTACACTAACATCATCAATCACACTAACATCATCAATCACACTACCATCATCAATCACACTACCATCCCCAATCACACTACCACCCCCAATCACACTACCACCCCCAATCACACTACCACCCCCAATCACTCTAACATCATCAATCACACTACCACCCCCAATCACACTACCACCCCCAATCACACTACCACCCCCAATCACGCTAACATCATCAATCACACTACCATCATCAATCACACTACCATCCCCAATCACTCTAACATCATCAATCACACTACCATCCCCAATCACACTACCACCCCCAATCACACTAACATCACCAATCACACGACCAACCCCAATCACACTACCATCATCAAACACACTACCATCCCCAATCATACTACCATCATCAATCACACTACCATCCCCAATCACACTACCATCCCCAATCACACTACCACCCCCAATCACAAACCCATCATCAATCGCACTACCATCCCCAATCACACTACCATCATCAATCACACTACCATCATCAATCACACTACCACCCCCAATCACACTACCACCCCCAATCACACTAACATCATCAATCACACAACCATCATCAATCACACTACCACCCCCAATCACACTAACATCATCAATCACACGACCACCCCCAATCACACTACCACCCCCAATCACACTACCATCATTAATCACACGACCACCCCCAATCACACTACCATCAACAATCACACTACCATCATCAATCACACTACCAACCCCAATCACACTACCATCATCAATCACACTACCACCCCCAATCACACTACCACCCCCAATCACACTACCATCATTAATCACACTACCACCCTCAATCACACTACCATCATCAATCACACTACCACCCCCAATCACACTACCACCCCCAATCACACTACCACCCCCAATCACACTACCATCATCAATCACACTACCACCCCCAATCACACTAACATCATCAGTCACACTACCACCCCCAATCACACTACCACCCCCAATCACACTACCAGCATCAATCACACTACCACCCCCAATCACACTACCATCCCCAATCACACTACCACCCCAATCACACTACCATCATCAATCGCACTACCACCCCCAATCACACTACCATCATCAATCACACTACCATCATCAATCGCACTACCACCCCCAATCACACTACCATCATCAATCACACTGCCATCATCAATCACACTACCACCCCCAATCACACTACCACCCCAATCACACTACCATCATCAATCACACTACCACCCCCAATCACACTACCACCCCCAATCACACTACCATCATCAATCACACTACCACCCCCAATCACACTACCACCCCAATCACACTACCATCATCAATCGCACTACCACCCCCAATCACACTACGACCCCCAATCACACTACCACCCCCAATCACACTACCATCATCAATCACACTACCACCCCCAATCACACTACCACCCCAATCACACTACCATCATCAATCGCACTACCACCCCCAATCACACTACCATCATCAATCACACTACCATCATCAATCGCACTACCACCCCCAATCACACTACCATCATCAATCACACTACCTCCCCCAATCACACTACCATCATCAATCACACTACCACCCCCAATCACACTAACATGATCAATCACACTACCACCCCCAATCACACTACCACCCCCAATCACACAACCATCATCAATCACACTACCACCCCCAATCACACAACCATCATCAATCACACTAGCACCCCCAATCACACTACCACCCCCAATCACACTAACATCATCAATCACACTACTATCATCAATCACACTACCACCCCCAATCACACTACCACCCACAATCACACTACCATCATCAATCACACGACCACCCCCAATCACACTACCACCCCCAATCACACTACCATCATCAATCACACGACCACCCCCAATCACACTACCACCCCCAATCACACTACCACCCCCAATCACACTAACATCATCAATCACACTACCACCCCCAATCACACTACCACCCCCAATCACACTACCATCATCAATCACACTACCACCCCCAATCACACTACCATCATCAATCACACTACCATCATCAATCACACTTCCACCCCCAATCACACTACCACCCCCAATCACACTAACATCATCAATCACACTACCACCCCCAATCACACTACCACCCCCAATCACACTACCATCATCAATCACACTACCACCCCCAATCACACTACCATCATCAATCACACTTCCACCCCCAATCACACTACCACCCCCAATCACACTACCAACCCCAATCACACTACCATCCCCAATCACACTACCACCCCCAATCACACGACCATCCCCAATCACACTACCGCCCCCAATCACACTACCATGCCCAATCACACTACCACCCCCAATCACACTACCATCATCAATCATACTACCACCCCCAATCACACTACCACCCCCAATCACACTACCATCCCCAATCACACTACCACCCCCAATTACACTACCATCATCAATCATACTACCACCCCCAATCACACTACCACCCCCAATCACACTACCATCCCCAATCACACGACCACCCCCAATCACACTACCATCATCAATCATACTACCACCCCCAATCACACTACCACCCCCAATCACTCTACCACCCCCAATCACACTAACATCATCAATCACACTACCACCCCCAATCACACTACCATCATCAATCACACTACCACCCCCAATCACACCACCACCCCCAATCACACTAACATCATCAATCACACGACCACCCCCAATCACACTACCATCATCAATCACACTACCACCCCCAATCACACTACCATCATCAATCATACTACCACCCCCAATCACACTACCACCCCCAATCACACTACCATCCCCAATCACACGACCACCCCCAATCACACTACCATCATCAATCATACTACCACCCCCAATCACACTACCACCCCCAATCACACTACCATCCCCAATCACACGACCACCCCCAATCACACTACCATCATCAATCATACTACCACCCCCAATCACACTACCACCCCCAATCACTCTACCACCCCCAATCACACTAACATCATCAATCACACTACCACCCCCAATCACACTACCATCATCAATCACACTACCACCCCCAATCACACCACCACCCCCAATCACACTAACATCATCAATCACACTACCACCCCCAATCACACTACCATCATCAATCACACTACCATCCCCAATCACACTACCACCCCCAATCACACTACCATCATCAATCACACTACCATCATCAATCACACTACCACCCCCAATCACACTACCATCATCAATCACTCTACCATCCCCAATCACACTACCACCCCCAATCACACTACCATCCCCAATCACACTACCACCCCCAATCACAATACCATCCCCAATCTCACTACCACCCCCAATCACACTACCACCCCCAATCACACTACCATCATCAATCACACTACCATCCCCAATCACACTACCACCCCCAATCACACGACCATCATTAATCACACTACCATCCCCAATCACACTACCACCCCCAATCACACAACCATCATCAATCACACTACCACCCCCAATCACACCACCACCCCCAATCACACTAACATCATCAATCACACCACCACCCCCAATCACACTTCCATCATCAATCACACTACCATCCCCAATCACACTACCATCATCAATCACACTACCATCCCCAATCACACTACCACCCCCAATCACACTACCATCATCAATCACACTACCATCATCAATCACACTACCACCCCCAATCACACTACCATCATCAATCACACTACCACCCCCAATCACACCACCACCCCCAATCACACTAACATCATCAATCACACTACCACCCCCAATCACACTACCATCATCAATCACTCTACCATCCCCAATCACACTACCACCCCCAATCACACTACCATCCCCAATCACACTACCACCCCCAATCACAATACCATCCCCAATCTCACTACCACCCCCAATCACACTACCACCCCCAATCACACTACCATCATCAATCACACTACCATCCCCAATCACACTACCACCCCCAATCACACGACCATCATTAATCACACTACCATCCCCAATCACACTACCACCCCCAATCACACGACCATCATTAATCACACTACCATCCCCAATCACACTACCACCCCCAATCACACAACCATCATCAATCACACTACCACCCCCAATCACACCACCACCCCCAATCACACTAACATCATCAATCACACTACCACCCCCAATCACACTGCCATCCCCAATCACACTACCATCATCAATCACACTACCATCCCCAATCACACTACCACCCCCAATCACACTACCATCATCAATCACACTACCATCCCCAATCACACTACCACCCCCAATCACACTACCTTCATCAATCACACTACCATCCCCAATCACACTACCACCCCCAATCACACTACCATCATCAATCACACTACCATCCCCAATCACACTACCACCCCCAATCACACTACCTTCATCAATCACACTACCACCCCCAATCACACTACCATCATCAATCACACTACCATCCCCAATCACACGACCACCCCCAATCACACTACCATCATCAATCACACTACCATCCCCAATCACACTACCACCCCCAATCACACTACCTTCATCAATCACACTACCATCCCCAATCACACTACCACCCCCAAACACACTACCATCCCCAATCACACTCCCTCCCCCAATCACCCTAACGTCATCAGTCACACTACCACCCCCAATCACACTACCACCCCCAAACACACTACCATCCCCAATCACACTGCCACCCCCAATCACAAACCCATCATCAATCACACTTCCATCCCCAATCACACTACCATCATCAATCACACTACCATCATCAATCACACTACCACCCCCAATCACACTACCACCCCCAATCTCACTACCATCATTAATCACACTACCACCCCCAATCACACTAACATCATCAATCACACTACCACCCCCAATCACACTACCACCCCCAATCACACTACCATCATTAATCACACGACCACCCGCAATCACACTACCATCCCCAATCACACTACCATCATCAATCACACTACCACCCCCAATCACACTACCACCCCCAATCACAAACCCATCATCAATCACACTACCACCCCCAATCACACTACCATCATCAATCACACTACCACCCCCAATCACACGACCACCCCCAATCACACTACCGCCCCCAATCACACTACCATCCCCAATCACACAACCATCCCCAATCACACTACCATCATTAATCACACTACCATCCCCAATCACACTACCATCATCAATCACACTACCACCCCCAATCACACTACCACCCCCACTCACACTACCACCCCCAATCACACTACCTTCATCAATCACACTACCACCCCCAATCACACTACCACCCCCAATCACACTACCACCCCCAATTACACTACCATCATCAATCACACTACCATCATTAATCACACGACCACCCCCACTCACACTACCACCCCCAATCACACTACCTTCATTAATCACACTACCACCCCCAATCTCACTAACATCATCAATCACACTACCACCCCCAATCACACTACCACCCCCAATCACACTAACATCATCAATCACACTACCATCATCAATCACACTACCACCCCCAATCACACTACCACCCCCAATCACACTAACATCATCAATCACACTACCATCATTAATCACACTACCACCCCCAATCACACTAACATCATCAATCACACTACGACCCCCAATCACACAACCACCCCCAATCACACTAACATCATCAATCACACTACCATCATCAATCACACTACCACCCCCAATCACACTACCACCCCCAATCACACTACCACCCCCAATCACACTAACATCATCAATCACACTACCATTATCAATCACACTAACACCCCCAATCACACTACCATCATCAATCACACTACCATCATTAATCACACTACCATCCCCAATCACACTACCATCATCAATCAAACTACAACCCCCAATCACACTACCACCCCCAATCACACTACCACCCCCAATTACACTACCATCATCAATCACACTACCATCATCAATCACACTACCACCCCCAATCACACTACCACCCCCAATCACACTACCATCATCAATCGCACTACCACCCCCAATCACACTACCACCCCCAATCACACTACCATCATCAATCGCACTACCACCCCCAATCACACTACCACCCCCAATCACACTACCATCATCAATCGCACTACCACCCCCAATCACACTACCACCCCCAATCACACTACCATCCCCAATCACACTACCATCATCAATCGCACTACCACCCCCAATCACACTACCATCATCAATCACACTACCACCCCCAATCACACTACCACCCCCAATCACACTACCATCATCAATCACACTACCACCCCCAATCACACTACCACCCCCAATTACACTACCATCATCAATCACACTACCACCCCCATTCACACTACCACCCCCAATAACACTACCAGCCCAATCACACTACCATCATCAATCACACTACCACCCCCAATCACACTACCATCATCTATCACACTACCATCATCAATCACACTACCACCCCCAATCACACTACCACCCCCAATCACACTACCACCCCCAATCACACTACCATCATCAATCACACTACCACCCCCAATCACACTACCATCATCAATCACACTACCATCCCCAATCACACTACCACCCCGAATCACACGAATATCATCAATCACACTACCATCCCCAATCACACTACCACCCCCAATCACACTAACATCCCCAATCACAATACCATCCCCAATCACACTACCACCCCCAATCACACTAACATCCCCAATCACACTACCACCCCCAATCACAATACCATCCCCAATCACACTACCACCCCCAATCACACTAACATCCCCAATCACACTACCACCCCCAATCACACGAATATCATCAATCACACTACCATCCCCAATCACACTACCACCCCCAATCACACTAACATCCCCAATCACAATACCATCCCCAATCACACTACCACCCCCAATCACACTAACATCCCCAATCACACTACCACCCCCAATCACAATACCATCCCCAATCACACTACCACCCCCAATCACACTAACATCCCCAATCACACTAACATCCCCAATCACACTACCATCCCCAATCACACTACCACCCCCAATCACACTAACATCCCCAATCACACTACCATCATCAATCACACTACCATCATCAATCACACTACCACCCCCAATCACACTACCACCCCCAATCACACCACCACCCCCAATCACACTAACATCATCAATCACACTACCATCATCAATCACACTACCACCCCCAATCACACTACCACCCCCAATCACACCAACACCCCCAATCACACTAACATCATCAATCACACTAGCACCCCCAGTCACACTACCACCCCCAATCACACTACCATCATCAATCACACTACCATCATCAATCACACTACCACCCCCAATCACACTACCACCCCCAATCACACCACCACCCCCAATCACACTAACATCATCAATCACACTACCACCCCCAATCACACTACCACCCCCAATCACACCACCACCCCCAATCACACTAACATCATCAATCACTCTAGCACCCCCAATCACACTACCACCCCCAATCACACTACCATCATCAATCACACTACCACCCCCAATCACACTAACATCATCAATCACACTACCACCCCCAATCACACCACCACCCCCAATCACACTAACATCATCAATCACACTACCATCATCAATCACACTACCACCCCCAATCACACTACCACCCCCAATCACACTACCACCCCCAATCACACTAACATCATCAATCACACTAGCACCCCCAATCACACTACCACCCCCAATCACACTACCACCCCCAATCACACTACCATCATCAATCACACTACCATCCCCAATCACACTACCACCCCCAATCACACTACCACCCCCAATCACACTACCATCCCCAATCAGACTACCACCCCCAATCACACTACCATCATCAATCACACTACCATCCCCAATCACACTACCACCCCTAATCACACTACCACCCCCAATCACACTACCACCCCCAATCACACTACCATCATCAATCACACTACCATCCCCAATCACACTACCATCATCAATCACACCACCACCCCCAATCACACTAACATCATCAATCACACTACCATCATCAATCACACTACCACCCCCAATCACACTACCACCCCCAATCACACTACCATCCCCAATCACACTACCACCCCCAATCACACTACCACCCCCAATCACACTACCATCCCCAATCACACGACCATCATCAATCTCACTACCATCCCCAATCACACTACCATCCCCAATCACACTACCACCCCCAATCACACTACCACCCCCAATCACACGACCATCCCCAATCACACTACCATCATCAATCACACTGCCATCCCCAATCACACTACCATCCCCAATCACACTACCACCCCCAATCACACTACCATCCCCAATCACACTACCATCCCCAATCACACTACCACCCCCAATCACACTACCACCCCCAATCACACGACCATCCCCAATCACACTACCATCATCAATCACACTGCCATCCCCAATCACACTACCATCCCCAATCACACTACCATCATCAATCACACTGCCATCCCCAATCACACTACCATCCCCAATCACACTACCATCATCAATCTCACTACCATCCCCAATCATACTACCATCCGCAATCACACTACCACCCCCAATAACACTACCACCCCCAATCACACTACCACCCCCAATCACACGACCACCCCCAATCACACGACCACCCCCAATCACACTACCACCCCCAATCACACTACCACCCCCAATCACACGACCACCCCCAATCACACTACCACCCCCAATCACACTACCACCCCCAATCACACGACCACCCCCAATCACACTACCATCCCCAATCACACGACCATCATCAATCACACTACCACCCCCAATCACACGACCACCCCCAATCACACTACCATCCCCAATCAAACGACCATCATCAATCTCACTACCATCCCCAATCATACTACCATCCCCAATCACACTACCACCCCCAATCACACTACCACCCCCAATCACACGACCATCCCCAATCACACTACCATCATCAATCACACTGCCATCCCCAATCACACTACCATCCCCAATCATACTACCATCCCCAATCACACTACCACCCCCAATCACACTACCATCATCCATCACACTACCACCCCCAATCACACTACCATCATCAATCACACTACCACCCCCAATCACACTACCACCCCCAATCACACGACCATCCCCAATCACACTACCATCATCAATCACACTGCCATCCCCAATCACACTACCATCCCCAATCACACTACCATCATCAATCACACTACCACCCCCAATCACACTACCATCATCAATCACACTACCATCCCCAATCACACTACCACCCCCAATCACACTACCATCATCAATCACACCACCACCCCCAATCACACTACCATCCCCAATCACACTACCACCCCCAATCACACTACCACCCCCAATCACACTACCATCCCCAATCACACTACCATCCCCAATCACACTACCACCCCCAATCACACTACCACCCCCAATCACACTACCATCCCCAATCACACGAACATCATCAATCACACTACCATCATCAATCACATCACCACCCCCAATCACACTACCATCCCCAATCACACTACCACCCCCAATCACACTACCACCCCCAATCACACTACCACCCCCAATCACACTACCATCCCCAATCACACTACCATCCCCAATCACACTACCACCCCCAATCACACTACCATCCCCAATCACACTACCATCCCCAATCACACTACCACCCCCAATCACACTAACATCATCAATCACACTACCACCCCCAATCACACTACCACCACCAATCACACTACCATCATCAATCACACTACCACCCCCAATCACACTACCTTCATCAATCACACTACCATCCCCAATCACACTATCATCCCCAATCACACTACCACCCCCAATCACACTACCATCCCCAATCACACTACCACCCCCAATCACACCACCACCCCCAATCACACTAACCTCATCAATCACACTACCATCATCAATCACACTTCCACCCCCAATCACACTACCATCCCCAATCACACTACCACCCCCAATCACACTACCATCCCCAATCACACTACCATCCCCAATCACACTACCACCCCCAATCACACTACCACCCCCAATCACACTACCATCCCCAATCACACGCACATCATCAATCACACTACCATCATCAATCACATCACCACCCCCAATCACACTACCATCCCCAATCACACTACCACCCCCAATCACACTACCACCCCCAATCACACTACCACCCCCAATCACACTACCATCCCCAATCACACTACCATCCCCAATCACACTACCACCCCCAATCACACTACCATCCCCAATCACACTACCATCCCCAATCACACTACCACCCCCAATCACACTAACATCATCAATCACACTACCACCCCCAATCACACTACCACCACCAATCACACTACCATCATCAATCACACTACCACCCCCAATCACACTACCTTCATCAATCACACTACCATCCCCAATCACACTATCATCCCCAATCACACTACCACCCCCAATCACACTACCACCCCCAATCACACTACCATCCCCAATCACACTACCACCCCCAATCACACCACCACCCCCAATCACACTAACCTCATCAATCACACTACCATCATCAATCACACTTCCACCCCCAATCACACTACCATCCCCAATCACACTACCACCCCCAATCACACTATTACCCCCAATCACACTACCATCCCCAATCACACTACCACCCCCAATCACACTACCATCATCAATCACACTACCACCCCCAATCACACTACCACCCCCAATCACACTACCACCCCCAATCACACTACCATCCCCAATCACACTACCATCCCCAATCACACTACCACCCCCAATCACACTACCACCCCCAATCACACTACCAACCCCAATCACACGAACATCATCAATCACACGACCACCCCCAATCACAATACCAACCCCAATCACACTACCACCCCCAATCACACTACCACCCCCAATCACACCACCACCCCCAATCACACTAACCTCATCAATCACACTACCATCATCAATCACACTTCCACCCCCAATCACACTACCATCCCCAATCACACTACCACCCCCAATCACACTATTACCCCCAATCACACTACCATCCCCAATCACACTACCACCCCCAATCACACTACCATCATCAATCACACTACCACCCCCAATCACACTACCACCCCCAATCACACTACCAACCCCAATCACACTACCACCCCCAATCACACTACCACCCCCAATCACACGAACATCATCAATCACACGACCACCCCCAATCACAATACCAACCCCAATCACACTACCACCCCCAATCACACTACCACCCCCAATCACACTACCATCATCTATCACACTACCATCCCCAATCACACTACCACCCCCAATCACACTAACACCATCAATCACACTACCACCCCCAATCACACTACCACCCCCAATCACACAACCACCCCCAATCACACTACCACCCCCAATCACACTACCACCCGCAATCACACTACCTCCCCCAATCACACTACCACCGCCAATCACACTACCACCCCCAATCACACTACCACCCCCAATCACACTACCATCATCAATCACACTACCTCCCCCAATCACACTACCACCCCCAATCACACTACCACCCCCAATCACACTACCATCATCAATCACACTACCTCCCCCAATCACACTACCTCCCCCAATCACACTACCATCCCCAATCACACTACCACCCCCAATCACACTACCATCCCGAATCACACTACCACCCCCAATCACACTACCACCCCCAATCACACTACCATCATCAATCACACTACGACCCCCAATCACACTACCACCCCCAATCACACTACCATCATCAATCACACTACCTCCCCCAATCACACTACCTCCCCCAATCACACTACCGTCCCCAATCACACTACCACCCCCAATCACACTACCATCCCGAATCACACTACCACCCCCAATCACACTACCACCCCCAATCACACTACCATCATCAATCACACTACCTCCCCCAATCACACTACCACCGCCAATCACACTACCACCCCCAATCACACTACCATCCCGAATCACACTACCACCCCCAATCACACTACCACCCCCAATCACACTACCATCATCTATCACACTACCATCCCCAATCACACTACCACCCCCAATCACACTAACACCATCAATCACACTACCACCCCCAATCACACTACCACCCCCAATCACACTACCACCCCCAATCACACTACCATCATCAATCATACTACCTCCCCCAATCACATTACCACCGCCAGTCACACTACCACCCCCAATCACACTACCACCCCCAATCACACGAATATCATCAATCACACTACCTCCCCCAATCACACTACCACCGCCAATCACTACTACCACCCCCAATCACACTAACACCCCCAATCACACTACCACCCCCAATCACACGAATATCATCAATCACACTACCTCCCCCAATCACACTACCACCGCCAATCACTACTCCCACCCCCAATCACACTAACACCCCCAATCACACGACCATCCCGAATCACACTACCACCCCCAATCACACGAACATCATCAATCACACTACCACCCCCAATCACACGAACATCATCAATCACACTACCATCCCCAATCACACTTTCATCAATCTTACTACCAGCCCCAATCACACTACCAGCCCCAATCACACGAACATCATCAATCACACTACCACCCCCAATCACACGAATATCATCAATCACACTACCTCCCCCAATCACACTACCACCGCCAATCACTACTACCACCCCCAATCACACTAACACCCCCAATCACACGACCATCCCGAATCACACTACCACCCCCAATCACACGAACATCATCAATCACACTACCACCCCCAATCACACGAACATCATCAATCACACTACCACACCCAATCACACTAACATCATCAATCACACTACCATCATCAATCACACTACCATCCCCAATCACACTACCATCCCCAATCACACTACCACCCCCAATCACACTACCACCCCCAATCACACTACCACCCCCAATCACACTACGATCCCCAATCACACTACCACCCCCAATCACACTACCACCCCCAATCACACTACCACCCCCAATCACACGAACATCATCAATCACACTACCACCCCCAATCACACTAACATCATCAATCACACTACCATCCCCAATCACACTACCACCCCCAATCACACTAACATGATCAATCACACTACCACCCCCAATCACACTACCACCCCCAATCACACTACCACCCCCAATCACACTAACATCATCAATCACACTACCATCATCAATCACACTACCATCCCCAATCACACTACCATCCCCAATCACACTACCACCCCCAATCACACTACCACCCCCAATCACACTACGATCCCCAATCACACTACCACCCCCAATCACACTACCACCCCCAATCACACTACCACCCCCAATCACACGAACATCATCAAACACACTACCACCCCCAATCACACTAACATCATCAATCACACTACCATCCCCCAATCACACGAACATCATCAATCACACTACCACCCCCAATCACACGAACATCATCAATCACACTACCACACCCAATCACACTACCACCCCCAATCACACTACCACCCCCAATCACACTAACATCATCAATCACACTACCATCATCAATCACACTACCATCCCCAATCACACTACCATCCCCAATCACACTACCACCCCCAATCACACTACCACCCCCAATCACACTACGATCCCCAATCACACTACCACCCCCAATCACACTACCACCCCCAATCACACTACCACCCCCAATCACACGAACATCATCAATCACACTACCACCCCCAATCACACTAACATCATCAATCACACTACCACCCCCAATCACACTACCACCCCCAATCACACTACCACCCCCAATCACACTAACATGATCAATCACACTACCACCCCCAATCACACTACCACCCCCAATCACACTACCACCCCCAATCACACTAACATCATCAATCACACTACCATCATCAATCACACTACCATCCCCAATCACACTACCATCCCCAATCACACTACCACCCCCAATCACACTACCACCCCCAATCACACTACCACCCCCAATCACACGAACATCATCAATCACACTACCACCCCCAATCACACTAACATCATCAATCACACTACCATCCCCAATCACACTACCACCCCCAATCACACTAACATGATCAATCACACTACCACCCCCAGTCACACTACCACCCCCAATCACACTACCATCATCAATCACACTACCACCCCCAATCACACTAACATCATCAATCACACTACCATCCCCAATCACACTACCACCCCCAATCACACTAACATGATCAATCACACTACCACCCCCAATCACACTACCACCCCCAATCACACTACCACCCCCAATCACACTAACATCATCAATCACACTACCATCATCAATCACACTACCATCCCCAATCACACTACCATCCCCAATCACACTACCACCCCCAATCACACTACCACCCCCAATCACACTACCATCCCCAATCAAACGACCATCATCAATCTCACTACCATCCCCAATCATACTACCATCCCCAATCACACTACCACCCCCAATCACACTACCACCCCCAATCACACGACCATCCCCAATCACACTACCATCATCAATCACACTGCCATCCCCAATCACACTACCATCCCCAATCATACTACCATCCCCAATCACACTACCACCCCCAATCACACTACCATCATCCATCACACTACCACCCCCAATCACACTACCATCATCAATCACACTACCACCCCCAATCACACTACCACCCCCAATCACACGACCATCCCCAATCACACTACCATCATCAATCACACTGCCATCCCCAATCACACTACCATCCCCAATCACACTACCATCATCAATCACACTACCACCCCCAATCACACTACCATCATCAATCACACTACCATCCCCAATCACACTACCACCCCCAATCACACTACCATCATCAATCACACCACCACCCCCAATCACACTACCATCCCCAATCACACTACCACCCCCAATCACACTACCACCCCCAATCACACTACCATCCCCAATCACACTACCATCCCCAATCACACTACCACCCCCAATCACACTACCACCCCCAATCACACTACCATCCCCAATCACACGAACATCATCAATCACACTACCATCATCAATCACATCACCACCCCCAATCACACTACCATCCCCAATCACACTACCACCCCCAATCACACTACCACCCCCAATCACACTACCACCCCCAATCACACTACCATCCCCAATCACACTACCATCCCCAATCACACTACCACCCCCAATCACACTACCATCCCCAATCACACTACCATCCCCAATCACACTACCACCCCCAATCACACTAACATCATCAATCACACTACCACCCCCAATCACACTACCACCACCAATCACACTACCATCATCAATCACACTACCACCCCCAATCACACTACCTTCATCAATCACACTACCATCCCCAATCACACTATCATCCCCAATCACACTACCACCCCCAATCACACTACCATCCCCAATCACACTACCACCCCCAATCACACCACCACCCCCAATCACACTAACCTCATCAATCACACTACCATCATCAATCACACTTCCACCCCCAATCACACTACCATCCCCAATCACACTACCACCCCCAATCACACTACCATCCCCAATCACACTACCATCCCCAATCACACTACCACCCCCAATCACACTACCACCCCCAATCACACTACCATCCCCAATCACACGCACATCATCAATCACACTACCATCATCAATCACATCACCACCCCCAATCACACTACCATCCCCAATCACACTACCACCCCCAATCACACTACCACCCCCAATCACACTACCACCCCCAATCACACTACCATCCCCAATCACACTACCATCCCCAATCACACTACCACCCCCAATCACACTACCATCCCCAATCACACTACCATCCCCAATCACACTACCACCCCCAATCACACTAACATCATCAATCACACTACCACCCCCAATCACACTACCACCACCAATCACACTACCATCATCAATCACACTACCACCCCCAATCACACTACCTTCATCAATCACACTACCATCCCCAATCACACTATCATCCCCAATCACACTACCACCCCCAATCACACTACCACCCCCAATCACACTACCATCCCCAATCACACTACCACCCCCAATCACACCACCACCCCCAATCACACTAACCTCATCAATCACACTACCATCATCAATCACACTTCCACCCCCAATCACACTACCATCCCCAATCACACTACCACCCCCAATCACACTATTACCCCCAATCACACTACCATCCCCAATCACACTACCACCCCCAATCACACTACCATCATCAATCACACTACCACCCCCAATCACACTACCACCCCCAATCACACTACCACCCCCAATCACACTACCATCCCCAATCACACTACCATCCCCAATCACACTACCACCCCCAATCACACTACCACCCCCAATCACACTACCAACCCCAATCACACGAACATCATCAATCACACGACCACCCCCAATCACAATACCAACCCCAATCACACTACCACCCCCAATCACACTACCACCCCCAATCACACCACCACCCCCAATCACACTAACCTCATCAATCACACTACCATCATCAATCACACTTCCACCCCCAATCACACTACCATCCCCAATCACACTACCACCCCCAATCACACTATTACCCCCAATCACACTACCATCCCCAATCACACTACCACCCCCAATCACACTACCATCATCAATCACACTACCACCCCCAATCACACTACCACCCCCAATCACACTACCAACCCCAATCACACTACCACCCCCAATCACACTACCACCCCCAATCACACGAACATCATCAATCACACGACCACCCCCAATCACAATACCAACCCCAATCACACTACCACCCCCAATCACACTACCACCCCCAATCACACTACCATCATCTATCACACTACCATCCCCAATCACACTACCACCCCCAATCACACTAACACCATCAATCACACTACCACCCCCAATCACACTACCACCCCCAATCACACAACCACCCCCAATCACACTACCACCCCCAATCACACTACCACCCGCAATCACACTACCTCCCCCAATCACACTACCACCGCCAATCACACTACCACCCCCAATCACACTACCACCCCCAATCACACTACCATCATCAATCACACTACCTCCCCCAATCACACTACCACCCCCAATCACACTACCACCCCCAATCACACTACCATCATCAATCACACTACCTCCCCCAATCACACTACCTCCCCCAATCACACTACCATCCCCAATCACACTACCACCCCCAATCACACTACCATCCCGAATCACACTACCACCCCCAATCACACTACCACCCCCAATCACACTACCATCATCAATCACACTACGACCCCCAATCACACTACCACCCCCAATCACACTACCATCATCAATCACACTACCTCCCCCAATCACACTACCTCCCCCAATCACACTACCGTCCCCAATCACACTACCACCCCCAATCACACTACCATCCCGAATCACACTACCACCCCCAATCACACTACCACCCCCAATCACACTACCATCATCAATCACACTACCTCCCCCAATCACACTACCACCGCCAATCACACTACCACCCCCAATCACACTACCATCCCGAATCACACTACCACCCCCAATCACACTACCACCCCCAATCACACTACCATCATCTATCACACTACCATCCCCAATCACACTACCACCCCCAATCACACTAACACCATCAATCACACTACCACCCCCAATCACACTACCACCCCCAATCACACTACCACCCCCAATCACACTACCATCATCAATCATACTACCTCCCCCAATCACATTACCACCGCCAGTCACACTACCACCCCCAATCACACTACCACCCCCAATCACACGAATATCATCAATCACACTACCTCCCCCAATCACACTACCACCGCCAATCACTACTACCACCCCCAATCACACTAACACCCCCAATCACACTACCACCCCCAATCACACGAATATCATCAATCACACTACCTCCCCCAATCACACTACCACCGCCAATCACTACTCCCACCCCCAATCACACTAACACCCCCAATCACACGACCATCCCGAATCACACTACCACCCCCAATCACACGAACATCATCAATCACACTACCACCCCCAATCACACGAACATCATCAATCACACTACCATCCCCAATCACACTTTCATCAATCTTACTACCAGCCCCAATCACACTACCAGCCCCAATCACACGAACATCATCAATCACACTACCACCCCCAATCACACGAATATCATCAATCACACTACCTCCCCCAATCACACTACCACCGCCAATCACTACTACCACCCCCAATCACACTAACACCCCCAATCACACGACCATCCCGAATCACACTACCACCCCCAATCACACGAACATCATCAATCACACTACCACCCCCAATCACACGAACATCATCAATCACACTACCACACCCAATCACACTAACATCATCAATCACACTACCATCATCAATCACACTACCATCCCCAATCACACTACCATCCCCAATCACACTACCACCCCCAATCACACTACCACCCCCAATCACACTACCACCCCCAATCACACTACGATCCCCAATCACACTACCACCCCCAATCACACTACCACCCCCAATCACACTACCACCCCCAATCACACGAACATCATCAATCACACTACCACCCCCAATCACACTAACATCATCAATCACACTACCATCCCCAATCACACTACCACCCCCAATCACACTAACATGATCAATCACACTACCACCCCCAATCACACTACCACCCCCAATCACACTACCACCCCCAATCACACTAACATCATCAATCACACTACCATCATCAATCACACTACCATCCCCAATCACACTACCATCCCCAATCACACTACCACCCCCAATCACACTACCACCCCCAATCACACTACGATCCCCAATCACACTACCACCCCCAATCACACTACCACCCCCAATCACACTACCACCCCCAATCACACGAACATCATCAAACACACTACCACCCCCAATCACACTAACATCATCAATCACACTACCATCCCCCAATCACACGAACATCATCAATCACACTACCACCCCCAATCACACGAACATCATCAATCACACTACCACACCCAATCACACTACCACCCCCAATCACACTACCACCCCCAATCACACTAACATCATCAATCACACTACCATCATCAATCACACTACCATCCCCAATCACACTACCATCCCCAATCACACTACCACCCCCAATCACACTACCACCCCCAATCACACTACGATCCCCAATCACACTACCACCCCCAATCACACTACCACCCCCAATCACACTACCACCCCCAATCACACGAACATCATCAATCACACTACCACCCCCAATCACACTAACATCATCAATCACACTACCACCCCCAATCACACTACCACCCCCAATCACACTACCACCCCCAATCACACTAACATGATCAATCACACTACCACCCCCAATCACACTACCACCCCCAATCACACTACCACCCCCAATCACACTAACATCATCAATCACACTACCATCATCAATCACACTACCATCCCCAATCACACTACCATCCCCAATCACACTACCACCCCCAATCACACTACCACCCCCAATCACACTACCACCCCCAATCACACGAACATCATCAATCACACTACCACCCCCAATCACACTAACATCATCAATCACACTACCATCCCCAATCACACTACCACCCCCAATCACACTAACATGATCAATCACACTACCACCCCCAGTCACACTACCACCCCCAATCACACTACCATCATCAATCACACTACCACCCCCAATCACACTAACATCATCAATCACACTACCATCCCCAATCACACTACCACCCCCAATCACACTAACATGATCAATCACACTACCACCCCCAATCACACTACCACCCCCAATCACACTACCACCCCCAATCACACTAACATCATCAATCACACTACCATCATCAATCACACTACCATCCCCAATCACACTACCATCCCCAATCACACTACCACCCCCAATCACACTACCACCCCCAATCACACTACGATCCCCAATCACACTACCACCCCCAATCACACTACCACCCCCAATCACACTACCACCCCCAATCACACGAACATCATCAATCACACTACCACCCCCAATCACACTAACATCATCAATCACACTACCACCCCCAATCACACGAACATCATCAATCACACTACCACACCCAATCACACTAACATCATCAATCACACTACCATCATCAATCACACTACCATCCCCAATCACACTACCATCCCCAATCACACTACCACCCCCAATCACACTACCACCCCCAATCACACTACGATCCCCAATCACACTACCACCCCCAATCACACTACCACCCCCAATCACACTACCACCCCCAATCACACGAACATCATCAATCACACTACCACCCCCAATCACACTAACATCATCAATCACACTACCACCCCCAATCACACGAACATCATCAATCACACTACCACCCCCAATCACACGAACATCATCAATCACACTACCACCCCCAATCACACTAACATCATCAATCACACTACCATCCCCCAATCACACGAACATCATCAATCACACTACCACCCCCAATCACACGAACATCATCAATCACACTACCACACCCAATCACACTACCATCATCAATCACACTACCATCCCCAATCACACTACCATCCCCAATCACACTACCACCCCCAATCACACTACCACCCCCAATCACACTACCACCCCCAATCACACGAACATCATCAATCACACTACCACCCCCAATCACACTAACATCATCAATCACACTACCACCCCCAATCACACTACCACCCCCAATCACACTACCACCCCCAATCACACTAACATGATCAATCACACTACCACCCCCAATCACACTACCACCCCCAATCACACTACCACCCCCAATCACACTAACATCATCAATCACACTACCATCATCAATCACACTACCATCCCCAATCACACTACGATCCCCAATCACACTACCACCCCCAATCACACTACCACCCCCAATCACACGAACATCATCAATCACACTACCACCCCCAATCACACTACCACCCCCAATCACACTACCACCCCCAATCACACTAACATGATCAATCACACTACCACCCCCAATCACACTACCACCCCCAATCACACTACCACCCCCAATCACACTAACATCATCAATCACACTACCATCATCAATCACACTACCATCCCCAATCACACTACGATCCCCAATCACACTACCACCCCCAATCACACTACCACCCCCAATCACACGAACATCATCAATCACACTACCACCCCCAATCACACTAACATCATCAATCACACTACCATCCCCAATCACACTACCACCCCCAATCACACTAACATGATCAATCACACTACCACCCCCAATCACACTACCACCCCCAATCACACTACCACCCCCAATCACACTAACATCATCAATCACACTACCATCATCAATCACACTACCATCCCCAATCACACTACGATCCCCAATCACACTACCACCCCCAATCACACTACCACCCCCAATCACACTACCACCCCCAATCACACGAACATCATCAATCACACTACCATCCCCAATCACACTACCACCCCCAATCACACTAACATGATCAATCACACTACCACCCCCAATCACACTACCACCCCCAATCACACTACCACCCCCAATCACACTAACATCATCAATCACACTACCATCATCAATCACACTACCATCCCCAATCACACTACCATCCCCAATCACACTACCAACCCCAATCACACTACCACCCCCAATCACACTACGATCCCCAATCACACTACCACCCCCAATCACACTACCACCCCCAATCACACTACCACCCCCAATCACACGAACATCATCAATCACACTACCACCCCCAATCACACTAACATCATCAATCACACTACCACCCCCAATCACACGAACATCATCAATCACACTACCACACCCAATCACACTAACATCATCAATCACACTACCATCATCAATCACACTACCATCCCCAATCACACTACCATCCCCAATCACACTACCACCCCCAATCACACTACCACCCCCAATCACACTACGATCCCCAATCACACTACCACCCCCAATCACACTACCACCCCCAATCACACTACCACCCCCAATCACACGAACATCATCAATCACACTACCACCCCCAATCACACTAACATCATCAATCACACTACCATCCCCAATCACACTACCACCCCCAATCACACTAACATGATCAATCACACTACCACCCCCAATCACACTACCACCCCCAATCACACTACCACCCCCAATCACACTAACATCATCAATCACACTACCATCATCAATCACACTACCATCCCCAATCACACTACCATCCCCAATCACACTACCACCCCCAATCACACTACGATCCCCAATCACACTACCACCCCCAATCACACTACCACCCCCAATCACACTACCACCCCCAATCACACGAACATCATCAATCACACTACCACCCCCAATCACACTAACATCATCAATCACACTACCACCCCCAATCACACTAACATGATCAATCACACTACCACCCCCAATCACACTACCACCCCCAATCACACTACCATCATCAATCACACTACCACCCCCAATCACACTAACATCATCAATCACACTACTATCATCAATCACACTAAAACCCCCAAACACACTACCACCCCCAATCACACTACCATCATCAATCATACTAAAACCCCCAATCACACTACCACCCCCAATCACACTACCATCATCAATCACACTACCACCCCCAATCACACTAACATCATCAATCACACTACTATCATCAATCACACTAAAACCCCCAATCACACTACCACCCCCAATCACACTACCATCATCAATCACACTACCACCCCCAATCACACTAACATCATCAATCACACTACCATCATCAATCACACTACCACCCCCAATCACACTACCATCATCAATCACACTACCACCCCCAATCACACGACCACCCCCAATCACACTACCATCATCAATCACACTACCATCCCCAATCACACTAACATCATCAATCACACTAACATCATCAATCACACTACCATCATCAATCATACTACCACCGCCAATCACACTACCACCCCCAATCACACTACCATCCCCAATCACACTACCACCCCCAATCACACTACCACCCCCAATCACACTACCATCATCAATCACACTACCATCCCCAATCACACTACCACCCCCAATCACACTAACATCATCAATCACACTAACATCATCAATCACACTACCACCCCCAATCACACTAACATCATCAATCACACTACCACCCCCAATCACACTACCATCATCAATCACACTACCACCCCCAATCACACTACCACCCCCAATCACACTACCATCCCCAATCACACTACCACCCCCAATCACACTACCACCCCCAATCACACTACCATCATCAATCACACTACCATCCCCAATCACACTACCACCCCCAATCACACTACCATCATCAATCACACTACCATCCCCAATCACACTACCACCCCCAATCACACTAACATCATCAATCACACAACCACCCCCAATCACACTAACATCATCAATCACACTACCACCCCCAATCACACTACCACCCCCAATCACACTACCATCATCAATCGCACTACCACCCCCAATCGCACTACCATCATCAATCACACTACCACCCCCAATCACACTACCACCCCCAATCACACTAACATCATCAATCACACTAACATCATCAATCACACTAACATCATCAATCACACTACTATCATCAATCGCACTACCACCCCCAATCACACTACCATCATCAATCACACTACCACCCCCAATCACACTAACATCATCAATCACACTAACATCATCAATCACACTACTATCATCAATCACACTACCACCCCCAATTACACTACCATCCCCAATCACACTACCATCATCAATCATACTACCACCCCCAATCACACTAACATCATCAATCACACTAACATCATCAATCACACTACTATCATCAATCACACTACCACCCCCAATTACACTACCATCCCCAATCACACTAACATCATAAATCACACTAACATCATCAATCACACTACCACCCCCAATCACACTACCATCATCAATCACACTACCACCCCCAATCACACTACCATCATCAATCACACTACCACCCCCAATCACACTACCATCATCAATCACACTACCACCCCCAATCACACTAACATCATCAATCACACTACCACCCCCAATCACACTAACATCATCAATCACACTACTATCATCAATCACACTACCATCATCAATCACACTACCACCCCCAATCACACTACCATCATCAATCACACTACCATCATCAATCACACTACCACCCCCAATCACACTAACATCATCTATCACACTACCATCATCAATCACACTACCACCCCCAATCAGACTAACATCATCAATCGCACTACCACCCCCAATCACACTAACATCATAAATCTCACTAACATCATCAATCACACTACCACCCCCAATCACACTACCATCATCAATCACACTACCACCCCCAATCACACTACCATCCCCAATCACACTACCATCATCAATCACACTACCATCATCAATCACACTACCACCACCAATCACACTACCATCATCAATCACACTACCATCATCAATCACACTACCACCCCCAATCACACTAACATCATCAATCGCACTACCATCATCAATCACACTACCACCCCCAATCACACTACCATCATCAATCACACTACCATCATCAATCACACTACCACCCCCAATCACACTAACATCATCAATCGCACTACCATCATCAATCACACTACCACCCCCAATCACACTACCACCCCCAATCACACTAACATCATCAATCACACTACTATCATCAATCACACTACCATCCCCAATCACTCTGCCATCATCAATCACACTACCACCCCCAATCACACTACCATCATCAATCACACTACCACCCCCAATCACACTAACATCATCAATCACACTACTATCATCAATCACACTACCATCATCACTCACACTACCATCATCAATCACACTACTATCATCAATCACACTACCACCCCCAATCACACTAACATCATCAATCACACTACTATCATCAATCACACTACCATCATCACTCTCACTACCACCCCCAATCACACTACCACCCCCAATCACACTACCACCCCCAATCACACGAATATCATCAATCACACTACCATCATCAATCACACTAAAATCCCCAATCACACTGCCACCCCCAATCACACTACCATCCCCAATCACACTACCATCATCAATCACACTACCATCATCAATCACACTACCATCATCAATCACACTTCCACCCCCAATCACACTACCATCCCCAATCACACTACCACCCCCAATCACACTACCATCATCAATCACACTACCATCCCCAATCACACTACCACCCCCAATCACACTACCATCATCAATTACACTACCATCATCAATCAAACTACCACCCCCAATCACACGAATATCATCAATCACACTACCACCCCCAATCACACTACCACCCCCAATCACACTACCACCCCCAATCACACTACCATCCCCAATCACACTACCACCCCCAATCACACTACCACCCCCAATCACACTACCATCATCAATCACGCTACCACCCCCAATCACACTACCACCCCCAATCACAATACCATCATCAATCACACTACCATCATCAATCACACTACCACCCCCAATCACACTAACATCATCTATCACACTACCATCATCAATCACACTACCACCCCCAATCACACTACCATCATCAATCACACTACCACCCCCAATCACACTACCATCATCAATCACACTACCATCATCAATCACACTACCACCCCCAATCACACTAACATCATCTATCACACTACCATCATCAATCACACTACCACCCCCAATCACACTAACATCATCAATCACACGACCACCCCCAATCACACTACCATCATCAATCACACTACCACCCCCAATCACACTACCATCATCAATCACACTACCACCCCCAATCACACTACCATCATCAATCACACTACCACCCCCAATCACACTAACATCATCAATCGCACTACCATCATCAATCACACTACCACCCCCAATCACACTACCACCCCCAATCACACTAATATCATCAATCACACTACTATCATCAATCACACTAACATCCCCAATCACACTACCATCATCAATCACACTACCACCCCCAATCACACTACTATCATCAATCACACTACCATCATCACTCACACTACCATCATCAATCACACTACTATCATCAATCACACTACCACCCCCAATCACACTAACATCATCAATCACACTCCTATCATCAATCACACTACCATCATCACTCACACTACCATCATCAATCACACTACTATCATCAATCACACTACCACCCCCAATCACACTACCATCATCAATCACACTACTACCCCCAATCACACTAACATCATCAATCACACTACTATCATCAATCACACTACCATCATCACTCACACTACCACCCCCAATCACACTACCACCCCCAATCACACTACCACCCCCAATCACACGAATATCATCAATCACACTACCATCATCAATCACACTAAAATCCCCAATCACACTGCCACCCCCAATCACACTACCATCCCCAATCACACTACCATCATCAATCACACTACCATCATCAATCACACTACCACCCCCAATCACACTACCATCCCCAATCACACTACCACCCCCAATCACACTACCATCATCAATCACACTACCATCCCCAATCACACTACCACCCCCAATCACACTACCATCATCAATTACACTACCATCATCAATCAAACTACCACCCCCAATCACACTACCACCCCCAATCACACTACCATCCCCAATCACACTAACATCATCAATCACACTACCATCATCAATCACACTACCACCCCCAATCACACTACCATCCCCAATCACACTACCATCATCAATCACACTACCATCCCCAATCACACTACCACCCCCAATCACACTACCATCATCAATCACACTACCATCCACAATCACACTACCACCCCCAATCACACTACCATCCCCAATCACACTACCATCATCAATCACACTACCATCATCAATCACACTACCACCCCCAATCACACTACCATCCCCAATCACACTACCACCCCCAATCACACTACCATCATCAATCACACTACCATCCCCAATCGCACTACCACCCCCAATCACACTACCATCATCAATTACACTACCATCATCAATCAAACTACCACCCCCAATCACACTACCATCCCCAATCACACTAACATCATCAATCACACTACCATCATCAATCACACTACCACCCCCAATCACACTACCATCCCCAATCACACTACCATCATCAATCACACTACCATCCCCAATCACACTACCACCCCCAATCACACTACCATCATCAATCACACTACCATCCCCAATCACACTACCACCCCCAATCACACTACCATCATCAATTACACTACCATCATCAATCAAACTACCATCCCCAATCACACTACCACCCCCAATCACACGAACATCATCAATCACACTACCACCCCCAATCACACTACCACCCCCAATCACACGAACATCATCAATCACACTACCACCCCCAATCACACTACCACCCCCAATCACACTACCATCATCAATCACACTACCATCATCAATCACACTACCATCATCAATCAAACTACCACCCCCAATCACACGAACATCATCAATCACACTACCATCCCCAATCACACTACCACCCCCAATCACACTACCATCATCAATCACACTACCATCATCAATCAAACTACCATCCCCAATCAAACTACCACCCCCAATCACACGAACATCATCAATCACACTACCATCCCCAATCACACTACCACCCCCAATCACACTACCATCATCAATCACACTACCATCATCAATCAAACTACCATCATCAATCACACTACCACCCCCAATCACACGAACATCATCAATCACACTACCACCCCCAATCAAACTACCACCCCCAATCACACGAACATCATCAATCACACTACCATCCCCAATCACACTACCACCCCCAATCACACTACCATCATCAATCACACTACCATCATCAATCAAACTACCATCCCCAATCACACTACCACCCCCAATCACACGAACATCATCAATCACACTACCACCCCCAATCACACTACCACCCCCAATCACACTACCACCCCCAATCACACTACCACCCCCAATCACACTAACATCATCAATCGCACTACCACCCCCAATCACACTACCACCCCCAATCACACTACCATCATCAATCACACTACTATCATCAATCACACTACCACCCCCAATCACACTACCATCATCAATCACACTACCACCCCCAATCACACTACCATTATCAATTACACTACCACCCCCAATCACACTACCACCCCCAATCACACTACCATCATCAATCACACTACCACCCCCAATCACACTACCACCCCCAATCACACGACCATCATCAATCACACTACCACCCACAATCACACTACCACCCCCAATCACACGAACATCATCAATCACACTACCACCCCCAATCACACGACCATCATCAATCACACTTGCATCCCCAATCACACCACCACCCCCAATCACACTACCATCCCCAATCACACTACCATCATCAATCACACTACCACCCTCAATCACACCACCACCCCCAATCACACTACCATCATCAATCACACTACCACCCCCAATCAGACTACCATCATCAATCACACTACCATCCCCAATCACACTACCATCATCAATCACACTATCACCCCCAATCACACTGCCATCATCACTCACACTACCACCCCCAATCACACTACCATCATCAATCACACTACCATCATCAATCAAACTACCATCCCCAATCACACTACGATCCCAAATCACACTACCATCATCAATCACACTACCACCCCCAATCACACTACCATCATCAATCACACTACCATCATCAATCACACTACCATCATCAATCAAACTACCATCATCAATCACACTACCATCATCAATCAAACTACCACCCCCAATCACACTACCATCATCAATCACACTACCACCCCCAATCACACTACCATCATCAATCACACTACCATCATCAATCGCACTACCACCCCCAATCACACTAACATCATCAATCACACTACCATCCCCAATCACACTACCACCCCCAATCACACTACCATCATCAATCACACTACCATCCCCAATCACACTACCATCATCAATCACACTACCACCCCCAATCACACTACCATCATCACTCACACTACCACCCCCAATCACACTACCACCCCCAATCACACTACCATCATCAATCACACTACCATCATCAATCAAACTACCACCCCCAATCACACTACCATCATCAATCGCACTACCACCCCCAATCACACTACCATCCCCAATCACACTACCACCCCCAATCACACTACCACCCCCAATCACACTACCATCATCAATCACTCTACCACCCCCAATCACACTACCATCATCAATCATACTACCTCCCCCAATCACACTACCACCCCCAATCACACTAACATCATCAATCGCACTACCACCCCCAATCACACTACCATCATCAATCACACTACCACCCCCAATCACACTAACATCATCAATCACACTACCATCATCAATCACACTACCACCCCCAATCACACTAACATCATCAATCGCACTACCATCATCAATCACACTACCACCCCCAATCACACTACCACCCCCAATCACACTACCATCATCAATCACACTACCACCCCCAATCACACTAACATCATCAATCACACTACCATCATCAATCACACTACCACCCCCAATCACGCTAACATCATCAATCGCACTACCACCCCCAATCACACTCCCATCATCAATCACACTACCACTCCCAATCACACTACCATCATCAATCACACTACCACCCCCAATCACACTAACATCATCAATCACACTACTATCATCAATCACACTACCATCCCCAATCACACTACCATCATCAATCACACTACCACCCCCAATCACACAACCACCGCCAATCACACGAATATCATCAATCACACTACCACCCCCAATCACACTACCATCCCCAATCACACTACCATCATCAATCACACTACCATCATCAATCACACTACCACCCCCAATCACACTACCATCATCAATTACACTACCATCATCAATCAAACTACCACCCCCAATCACACGAACATCATCAATCACACTACCACCCCCAATCACACTACCACCCCCAATCACACTAACATCATCAATCACACTACCAACCCCAATCACACTACCACCCCCAATCACACTACCATCATCAATCACACTACCACCCCCAATCACACTACCACCCCCAATCACACTACCACCCCCAATCACACTACCATCATCAATCACACTACCACCCCCAATCACACTACCACCCCCAATCACACTACCACCCCCAATCACACTAACATCATCAATCGCACTACCATCATCAATCACACTACCACCCCCAATCACACTACCACCCTCAATCACACTACCATCATCAATCACACTACCACCCCCAATCACACTAACATCATCAATCACACTACCATCATCAATCACACTACCATCATCAATCACACTACCACCCCCAATCACACTAACATCATCAATCGCAGTACCACCCCCAATCACACTCCCATCATCAATCACACTACCACCCCCAATCACACTAACATCATCAATCACACTACTATCATCAATCACACTACCATCCCCAATCACACTACCATCATCAATCACACTACCACCCCCAATCACACTACCATCATCAATCACACTACCATCCCCAATCACACTACCACCCCCAATCACACTACCATCATCAATCACTCTACCACCCCCAATCACACTACCATCATCAATCATACTACCTCCCCCAATCACACTACCACCCCCAATCACACTAACATCATCAATCGCACTACCACCCCCAATCACACTACCATCATCAATCACACTACCACCCCCAATCACACTAACATCATCAATCACACTACCATCATCAATCACACTACCACCCCCAATCACACTAACATCATCAATCGCACTACCATCATCAATCACACTACCACCCCCAATCACACTACCACCCCCAATCACACTACCATCATCAATCACACTACCACCCCCAATCACACTAACATCATCAATCACACTACCATCATCAATCACACTACCATCATCAATCACACTACCACCCCCAATCACACTAACATCATCAATCGCACTACCACCCCCAATCACACTCCCATCATCAATCACACTACCACTCCCAATCACACTACCATCATCAATCACACTACCATCATCAATCACACTACCATCCCCAATCACACTACCATCATCAATCACACTACCACCCCCAATCACACTACCATCATCAATCACACTACCATCCCCAATCACACTACCATCATCAATCACACTACCACCCCCAATCACACTAACATCATCAATCACACTACTATCATCAATCACACTACCATCCCCAATCACACTACCATCATCAATCACACTACCACCCCCAATCACACTACCATCATCAATCACACTACCATCCCCAATCACACTACCACCGCCAATCACACGAATATCATCAATCACACTACCACCCCCAATCACACTAACATCCCCAATCAGACTGCCACCCCCAATCACACTACCATCCCCAATCACACTACCATCATCAATCACACTACCATCATCAATCACACTACCACCCCCAATCACACTACCATCATCAATTACACTACCATCATCAATCAAACTACCACCCCCAATCACACGAACATCATCAATCACACTACCACCCCCAATCACACTACCACCCCCAATCACACTAACATCATCAATCACACTACCAACCCCAATCACACTACCACCCCCAATCACACTACCATCATCAATCACACTACCACCCCCAATCACACTACCACCCCCAATCACACTACCACCCCCAATCACACTACCATCATCAATCACACTACCACCCCCAATCACACTATCACCCCCAATCACACTACCATCCCCAATCACACTGCCACCCCCAATCACACGAACATCATCAATCACACTACCATCCCCAATCACACTACCACCCCCAATAACACTACCATCATCAATCACACTACCATCCCCAATCACACTACCACCCCCAATAACACTACCATCATCAATCACACTACCACCCCCAATCACACGAACATCATCAATCACACTACCACCCCCAATCACACTACCATCCCCAATCACACTACCATCCCCAATCACACTACCACCCCCAATCACGCTACCACCCCCAATCACACTAACATCATCAATCGCACTACCACCCCCAATCACACTACCACCCCCAATCACACTACCATCATCAATCACACTACTATCATCAATCACACTACCACCCCCAATCACACTACCATTATCAATCACACTACCACCCCCAATCACACTACCATCATCAATCACACTACCACCCCCAATCACACTACCACCCCCAATCACACTACCATCATCAATCACACTACCATCATCAATCACACTACCACCCCCAATCACACTACCACCCCCAATCACACTACCATCATCATTCACACTACTATCATCAATCACACTACTATCATCAATCACACTACCACCCCCAATCACACTACCAATATCAATTACACTACCACCCCCAATCACACTACCATCCCCAATCACACTACCACCCCCAATCACACTACCATCATCACTCACACTACCACCCCCAATCGCACTACCACCCCGAATCACACTACCACCCCCAATCACACTACCATCATGAATCACACTACTATCATCAATCACACTACCACCCCCAATCACACTACCACCCCCAATCACACTACCATCATGAATCACACTACTATCATCAATCACACTACCACCCCCAATCACACTACCATTATCAATCACACTACCACCCCCAATCACACTACCATCATCAATCACACTACCACCCCCAATCACACTACCACCCCCAATCACACTACCATCATCAATCACACTACCATCATCAATCACACTACCATCATCAATCACACTACCACCCCCAATCACACTACCGCCCCCAATCACACTACCATCATCAATCACACTACTATCATCAATCACGCTACTATCATCAATCACACTACCACCCCCAATCACACTACCAATATCAATTACACTACCACCCCCAATCACACTACCACCCCCAATCACACTACAATCATCACTCACACTACCACCCCCAATCACACTACCATCCCCAATCACACTACCATCCCCAATCACACTACCACCCCCAATCACACTACAATCATCACTCACACTACCACCCCCAATCACACTACCATCCCCAATCACACTACCATCCCCAATCACACTACCACCCCCAATCACACTACAATCATCACTCACACTACCACCCCCAATCACACTACCACCCCCAATCACACTAACATCATCAATCGCACTACCATCATCAATCACACTACCACCCCCAATCACACTACCATCATCAATCACACTACCATCATCAATCACACTACCACCCCCAATCACACTAACATCATCAATCGCACTACCATCATCAATCACACTACCACCCCCAATCACACTACCACCCCCAATCACACTAACATCATCAATCACACTACTATCATCAATCACACTACCATCCCCAATCACTCTGCCATCATCAATCACACTACCACCCCCAATCACACTACCATCATCAATCACACTACCACCCCCAATCACACTAACATCATCAATCACACTACTATCATCAATCACACTACCATCATCACTCACACTACCATCATCAATCACACTACTATCATCAATCACACTACCACCCCCAATCACACTAACATCATCAATCACACTACTATCATCAATCACACTACCATCATCACTCTCACTACCACCCCCAATCACACTACCACCCCCAATCACACTACCACCCCCAATCACACGAATATCATCAATCACACTACCATCATCAATCACACTAAAATCCCCAATCACACTGCCACCCCCAATCACACTACCATCCCCAATCACACTACCATCATCAATCACACTACCATCATCAATCACACTACCATCATCAATCACACTTCCACCCCCAATCACACTACCATCCCCAATCACACTACCACCCCCAATCACACTACCATCATCAATCACACTACCATCCCCAATCACACTACCACCCCCAATCACACTACCATCATCAATTACACTACCATCATCAATCAAACTACCACCCCCAATCACACGAATATCATCAATCACACTACCACCCCCAATCACACTACCACCCCCAATCACACTACCACCCCCAATCACACTACCATCCCCAATCACACTACCACCCCCAATCACACTACCACCCCCAATCACACTACCATCATCAATCACGCTACCACCCCCAATCACACTACCACCCCCAATCACAATACCATCATCAATCACACTACCATCATCAATCACACTACCACCCCCAATCACACTAACATCATCTATCACACTACCATCATCAATCACACTACCACCCCCAATCACACTACCATCATCAATCACACTACCACCCCCAATCACACTACCATCATCAATCACACTACCATCATCAATCACACTACCACCCCCAATCACACTAACATCATCTATCACACTACCATCATCAATCACACTACCACCCCCAATCACACTAACATCATCAATCACACGACCACCCCCAATCACACTACCATCATCAATCACACTACCACCCCCAATCACACTACCATCATCAATCACACTACCACCCCCAATCACACTACCATCATCAATCACACTACCACCCCCAATCACACTAACATCATCAATCGCACTACCATCATCAATCACACTACCACCCCCAATCACACTACCACCCCCAATCACACTAATATCATCAATCACACTACTATCATCAATCACACTAACATCCCCAATCACACTACCATCATCAATCACACTACCACCCCCAATCACACTACTATCATCAATCACACTACCATCATCACTCACACTACCATCATCAATCACACTACTATCATCAATCACACTACCACCCCCAATCACACTAACATCATCAATCACACTCCTATCATCAATCACACTACCATCATCACTCACACTACCATCATCAATCACACTACTATCATCAATCACACTACCACCCCCAATCACACTACCATCATCAATCACACTACTACCCCCAATCACACTAACATCATCAATCACACTACTATCATCAATCACACTACCATCATCACTCACACTACCACCCCCAATCACACTACCACCCCCAATCACACTACCACCCCCAATCACACGAATATCATCAATCACACTACCATCATCAATCACACTAAAATCCCCAATCACACTGCCACCCCCAATCACACTACCATCCCCAATCACACTACCATCATCAATCACACTACCATCATCAATCACACTACCACCCCCAATCACACTACCATCCCCAATCACACTACCACCCCCAATCACACTACCATCATCAATCACACTACCATCCCCAATCACACTACCACCCCCAATCACACTACCATCATCAATTACACTACCATCATCAATCAAACTACCACCCCCAATCACACTACCACCCCCAATCACACTACCATCCCCAATCACACTAACATCATCAATCACACTACCATCATCAATCACACTACCACCCCCAATCACACTACCATCCCCAATCACACTACCATCATCAATCACACTACCATCCCCAATCACACTACCACCCCCAATCACACTACCATCATCAATCACACTACCATCCACAATCACACTACCACCCCCAATCACACTACCATCCCCAATCACACTACCATCATCAATCACACTACCATCATCAATCACACTACCACCCCCAATCACACTACCATCCCCAATCACACTACCACCCCCAATCACACTACCATCATCAATCACACTACCATCCCCAATCGCACTACCACCCCCAATCACACTACCATCATCAATTACACTACCATCATCAATCAAACTACCACCCCCAATCACACTACCATCCCCAATCACACTAACATCATCAATCACACTACCATCATCAATCACACTACCACCCCCAATCACACTACCATCCCCAATCACACTACCATCATCAATCACACTACCATCCCCAATCACACTACCACCCCCAATCACACTACCATCATCAATCACACTACCATCCCCAATCACACTACCACCCCCAATCACACTACCATCATCAATTACACTACCATCATCAATCAAACTACCATCCCCAATCACACTACCACCCCCAATCACACGAACATCATCAATCACACTACCACCCCCAATCACACTACCACCCCCAATCACACGAACATCATCAATCACACTACCACCCCCAATCACACTACCACCCCCAATCACACTACCATCATCAATCACACTACCATCATCAATCACACTACCATCATCAATCAAACTACCACCCCCAATCACACGAACATCATCAATCACACTACCATCCCCAATCACACTACCACCCCCAATCACACTACCATCATCAATCACACTACCATCATCAATCAAACTACCATCCCCAATCAAACTACCACCCCCAATCACACGAACATCATCAATCACACTACCATCCCCAATCACACTACCACCCCCAATCACACTACCATCATCAATCACACTACCATCATCAATCAAACTACCATCATCAATCACACTACCACCCCCAATCACACGAACATCATCAATCACACTACCACCCCCAATCAAACTACCACCCCCAATCACACGAACATCATCAATCACACTACCATCCCCAATCACACTACCACCCCCAATCACACTACCATCATCAATCACACTACCATCATCAATCAAACTACCATCCCCAATCACACTACCACCCCCAATCACACGAACATCATCAATCACACTACCACCCCCAATCACACTACCACCCCCAATCACACTACCACCCCCAATCACACTACCACCCCCAATCACACTAACATCATCAATCGCACTACCACCCCCAATCACACTACCACCCCCAATCACACTACCATCATCAATCACACTACTATCATCAATCACACTACCACCCCCAATCACACTACCATCATCAATCACACTACCACCCCCAATCACACTACCATTATCAATTACACTACCACCCCCAATCACACTACCACCCCCAATCACACTACCATCATCAATCACACTACCACCCCCAATCACACTACCACCCCCAATCACACGACCATCATCAATCACACTACCACCCACAATCACACTACCACCCCCAATCACACGAACATCATCAATCACACTACCACCCCCAATCACACGACCATCATCAATCACACTTGCATCCCCAATCACACCACCACCCCCAATCACACTACCATCCCCAATCACACTACCATCATCAATCACACTACCACCCTCAATCACACCACCACCCCCAATCACACTACCATCATCAATCACACTACCACCCCCAATCAGACTACCATCATCAATCACACTACCATCCCCAATCACACTACCATCATCAATCACACTATCACCCCCAATCACACTGCCATCATCACTCACACTACCACCCCCAATCACACTACCATCATCAATCACACTACCATCATCAATCAAACTACCATCCCCAATCACACTACGATCCCAAATCACACTACCATCATCAATCACACTACCACCCCCAATCACACTACCATCATCAATCACACTACCATCATCAATCACACTACCATCATCAATCAAACTACCATCATCAATCACACTACCATCATCAATCAAACTACCACCCCCAATCACACTACCATCATCAATCACACTACCACCCCCAATCACACTACCATCATCAATCACACTACCATCATCAATCGCACTACCACCCCCAATCACACTAACATCATCAATCACACTACCATCCCCAATCACACTACCACCCCCAATCACACTACCATCATCAATCACACTACCATCCCCAATCACACTACCATCATCAATCACACTACCACCCCCAATCACACTACCATCATCACTCACACTACCACCCCCAATCACACTACCACCCCCAATCACACTACCATCATCAATCACACTACCATCATCAATCAAACTACCACCCCCAATCACACTACCATCATCAATCGCACTACCACCCCCAATCACACTACCATCCCCAATCACACTACCACCCCCAATCACACTACCACCCCCAATCACACTACCATCATCAATCACTCTACCACCCCCAATCACACTACCATCATCAATCATACTACCTCCCCCAATCACACTACCACCCCCAATCACACTAACATCATCAATCGCACTACCACCCCCAATCACACTACCATCATCAATCACACTACCACCCCCAATCACACTAACATCATCAATCACACTACCATCATCAATCACACTACCACCCCCAATCACACTAACATCATCAATCGCACTACCATCATCAATCACACTACCACCCCCAATCACACTACCACCCCCAATCACACTACCATCATCAATCACACTACCACCCCCAATCACACTAACATCATCAATCACACTACCATCATCAATCACACTACCACCCCCAATCACGCTAACATCATCAATCGCACTACCACCCCCAATCACACTCCCATCATCAATCACACTACCACTCCCAATCACACTACCATCATCAATCACACTACCACCCCCAATCACACTAACATCATCAATCACACTACTATCATCAATCACACTACCATCCCCAATCACACTACCATCATCAATCACACTACCACCCCCAATCACACAACCACCGCCAATCACACGAATATCATCAATCACACTACCACCCCCAATCACACTACCATCCCCAATCACACTACCATCATCAATCACACTACCATCATCAATCACACTACCACCCCCAATCACACTACCATCATCAATTACACTACCATCATCAATCAAACTACCACCCCCAATCACACGAACATCATCAATCACACTACCACCCCCAATCACACTACCACCCCCAATCACACTAACATCATCAATCACACTACCAACCCCAATCACACTACCACCCCCAATCACACTACCATCATCAATCACACTACCACCCCCAATCACACTACCACCCCCAATCACACTACCACCCCCAATCACACTACCATCATCAATCACACTACCACCCCCAATCACACTACCACCCCCAATCACACTACCACCCCCAATCACACTAACATCATCAATCGCACTACCATCATCAATCACACTACCACCCCCAATCACACTACCACCCTCAATCACACTACCATCATCAATCACACTACCACCCCCAATCACACTAACATCATCAATCACACTACCATCATCAATCACACTACCATCATCAATCACACTACCACCCCCAATCACACTAACATCATCAATCGCAGTACCACCCCCAATCACACTCCCATCATCAATCACACTACCACCCCCAATCACACTAACATCATCAATCACACTACTATCATCAATCACACTACCATCCCCAATCACACTACCATCATCAATCACACTACCACCCCCAATCACACTACCATCATCAATCACACTACCATCCCCAATCACACTACCACCCCCAATCACACTACCATCATCAATCACTCTACCACCCCCAATCACACTACCATCATCAATCATACTACCTCCCCCAATCACACTACCACCCCCAATCACACTAACATCATCAATCGCACTACCACCCCCAATCACACTACCATCATCAATCACACTACCACCCCCAATCACACTAACATCATCAATCACACTACCATCATCAATCACACTACCACCCCCAATCACACTAACATCATCAATCGCACTACCATCATCAATCACACTACCACCCCCAATCACACTACCACCCCCAATCACACTACCATCATCAATCACACTACCACCCCCAATCACACTAACATCATCAATCACACTACCATCATCAATCACACTACCATCATCAATCACACTACCACCCCCAATCACACTAACATCATCAATCGCACTACCACCCCCAATCACACTCCCATCATCAATCACACTACCACTCCCAATCACACTACCATCATCAATCACACTACCATCATCAATCACACTACCATCCCCAATCACACTACCATCATCAATCACACTACCACCCCCAATCACACTACCATCATCAATCACACTACCATCCCCAATCACACTACCATCATCAATCACACTACCACCCCCAATCACACTAACATCATCAATCACACTACTATCATCAATCACACTACCATCCCCAATCACACTACCATCATCAATCACACTACCACCCCCAATCACACTACCATCATCAATCACACTACCATCCCCAATCACACTACCACCGCCAATCACACGAATATCATCAATCACACTACCACCCCCAATCACACTAACATCCCCAATCAGACTGCCACCCCCAATCACACTACCATCCCCAATCACACTACCATCATCAATCACACTACCATCATCAATCACACTACCACCCCCAATCACACTACCATCATCAATTACACTACCATCATCAATCAAACTACCACCCCCAATCACACGAACATCATCAATCACACTACCACCCCCAATCACACTACCACCCCCAATCACACTAACATCATCAATCACACTACCAACCCCAATCACACTACCACCCCCAATCACACTACCATCATCAATCACACTACCACCCCCAATCACACTACCACCCCCAATCACACTACCACCCCCAATCACACTACCATCATCAATCACACTACCACCCCCAATCACACTATCACCCCCAATCACACTACCATCCCCAATCACACTGCCACCCCCAATCACACGAACATCATCAATCACACTACCATCCCCAATCACACTACCACCCCCAATAACACTACCATCATCAATCACACTACCATCCCCAATCACACTACCACCCCCAATAACACTACCATCATCAATCACACTACCACCCCCAATCACACGAACATCATCAATCACACTACCACCCCCAATCACACTACCATCCCCAATCACACTACCATCCCCAATCACACTACCACCCCCAATCACGCTACCACCCCCAATCACACTAACATCATCAATCGCACTACCACCCCCAATCACACTACCACCCCCAATCACACTACCATCATCAATCACACTACTATCATCAATCACACTACCACCCCCAATCACACTACCATTATCAATCACACTACCACCCCCAATCACACTACCATCATCAATCACACTACCACCCCCAATCACACTACCACCCCCAATCACACTACCATCATCAATCACACTACCATCATCAATCACACTACCACCCCCAATCACACTACCACCCCCAATCACACTACCATCATCATTCACACTACTATCATCAATCACACTACTATCATCAATCACACTACCACCCCCAATCACACTACCAATATCAATTACACTACCACCCCCAATCACACTACCATCCCCAATCACACTACCACCCCCAATCACACTACCATCATCACTCACACTACCACCCCCAATCGCACTACCACCCCGAATCACACTACCACCCCCAATCACACTACCATCATGAATCACACTACTATCATCAATCACACTACCACCCCCAATCACACTACCACCCCCAATCACACTACCATCATGAATCACACTACTATCATCAATCACACTACCACCCCCAATCACACTACCATTATCAATCACACTACCACCCCCAATCACACTACCATCATCAATCACACTACCACCCCCAATCACACTACCACCCCCAATCACACTACCATCATCAATCACACTACCATCATCAATCACACTACCATCATCAATCACACTACCACCCCCAATCACACTACCGCCCCCAATCACACTACCATCATCAATCACACTACTATCATCAATCACGCTACTATCATCAATCACACTACCACCCCCAATCACACTACCAATATCAATTACACTACCACCCCCAATCACACTACCACCCCCAATCACACTAACATCATCAATCGCACTACCACCCCCAATCACACTACCACCCCCAATCACACTACCATCATGAATCACACTACTATCATCAATCACACTACCACCCCCAATCACACTACCATTATCAATCACACTACCACCCCCAATCACACTACCATCATCAATCACGCTACCACCCCCAATCACACTACCATTATCAATTACACTTTCACCCCCAATCACACTACCACCCCCAATCACACTACCATCATCAATCACACTGCCACCCCCAATCACACTACCACCCCCAATCACACTACCATTATCAATTACACTACCACCCCCAATCACACTACCACCCCCAATCACACTACCACCCCCAATCACACTACCATCATCAATCACACTGCCACCCCCAATCACACTACCACCCCCAATCACACTACCACCCGCAATCACACTACCATCATCAATCACACTACCATCATCAATCACACTACCACCCCCAATCACACTATCATCAATCACACTACCACCCCCAATCACACTACCACCCCCAATCACACGAACATCATCAATCACACTACCACCCCCAATCACACTAACATCATCAATCACACTACCATCCCCAATCACACTACCACCCCCAATCACACTACCAGCCCCAATCACACTACCAGCCCCAATCACACTACCATCCCCAATCACACTACCATCATCAATCACACTACCATCATCAATCACACTACCACTCCCAATCACACCACCACCCCCAATCGCACTACCATCATCACTCACACTACCACCCCTAATCACACTACCACCCCCAATCATACTACCATCATCAATCAAACTACCATCCCCAATCACACTACCATCCCCAATCACACTACAACCCCCAATCACACTACCACCCCCAATCACACTACCATCCCCAATTACACTACCACCCCCAATCACACTACCATCCCCAATTACACTACCATCATCAATCACACTAACATCATCAATCACACTACCACCCCCAATCACACTACCACCCCCAATCACACTAACATCATCAATCACACTACCACCCCCAATCACACTACCACCCCCAACCACACTACCATCATCAATCACACTACCATCATCAATCATACTACCTCCCCCAATCACACTACCACCCCCAATCACACTACCATCCCCAATTACACTACCATCATCAATCACACTAACATCATCAATCACACTACCACCCCCAATCACACTACCACCCCCAATCACACTAACATCATCAATCACACTACCACCCCCAATCACACTACCACCCCCAACCACACTACCATCATCAATCACACTACCATCATCAATCATACTACCTCCCCCAATCACACTACCACCCCCAATCACACTACCATCCCCAATCACACTACCACCCCCAATCACACTACCTTCCCCAATCACACTACCACCCCTAATCACACTACCACCCCCATTCACACGAACATCATCAATCACACTACCACCCCCAATCACACTACCACCCCCAATCACTCTACCACCCCCAATCACACTAACATCATCAATCACACTACCACCCCCAATCACACTACCACCCCCAATCACACTACCATCCCCAATTACACTACCACCCCCAATCACACTACCACCCCCAATCACACGAACATCATCAATCACACTACCACCCCCAATCACACTAACATCATCAATCACACTACCACCCCCAATCACACTACCACCCCCAATCACACTAACATCATCAATCACACTACCACCCCCAATCACACTACCACCCCCAATCACACGAACATCATCAATCACACTACCACCCCCAATCACACTACCACCCCCAATCACACTACCACCCCCAATCACACTAACATCATGAATCACACTACCACCCCCAATCACACTACCACCCCCAATCACACTACCATCATCAATCACACTACTATCATCAATCACACTACCACCCCCAATCACACTACCATCCCCAATCACACTACCATCATCAATCACACTACCACCCCCAATCACACTACCACCCCCAATCACACTACCATCATCAATCACACTACCACCCCCAATCACACTACCACCCCCAATCACACTACCATCATCAATCACACTACCACCCCCAATCACACTACCATCATCAATCACACTACCACCCCCAATCACACTACCATTATCAATTACACTACCACCCCCAATCACACTACCACCCCCAATCACACTACCATCATCAATCACACTGCCACCCCCAATCACACTACCACCCCCAATCACACTACCACCCCCAATCACACGACCATTCCCAATCACACTACCATCATCAATCACACTACCACCCCCAATCACACTACCACCCCCAATCACACTACCACCCCCAATCACACTACCATCATCAATCACACTGCCACCCCCAATCACACTACCACCCCCAATCACACTACCACCCCCAATCACACTACCATCATCAATCACACTACCATCATCAATCACACGACCATTCCCAATCACACTACCACCCCCAATCACACGACCATTCCCAATCACACTACCACCCCCAATCACACTACCACCCCCAATCACACTACCATCATCAATCACACTGCCACCCCCAATCACACTGCCACCCCCAATCACACTACCACCCCCAATCACACTACCACCCCCAATCACACGACCATTCCCAATCACACTACCACCCCCAATCACACTACCATCATCAATCACACTACCATCATCAATCACACTACTATCATCAATCACACTACCACCCCCAATCACACTACCATCCCCAATCACACTACCATCATCAATCACACTACCACCCCCAATCACACTACCATTATCAATCACACTACCACCCCCAATCACACTACCATCATCAATCACACTACCACCCCCAATCACACTACCATTATCAATTACACTACCACCCCCAATCACACTACCACCCCCAATCACACTACCATCATCAATCACACTACCACCCCCAATCACACTACCATTATCAATTACACTGCCACCCCCAATCACACTACCACCCCCAATCACACGACCATTCCCAATCACAATACCACCCCCAATCACACTACCATCATCAATCACACTACCATCATCAATCACACTACCACCCCCAATCACACGAACATCATCAATCACACTACCACCCCCAATCACACTACCACCCCCAATCACACTATCATCAATCACACTACCACCCCCAATCACACTACCAACCCCAATCACACTAACATCATCAATCACACTACCATCATCAATCACACTACCATCCCCAATCACACTAACACCCCCAATCACACTACCAGCCCCAATCACACTACCACCCCCAATCACACTACCATCCCCAATCACACTACCATCATCAATCACACTAAAATCATCAATCACACTACCACCCCCAATCACACCACCACCCCCAATCACACTAACATCATCAATCACACTACCATCCCCAATCACACTACCACCCCCAATCACACTACCACCCCCAATCACACTACCATCATCACTCACACTACCACCCCCAATCACACTACCACCCCCAATCACACTACCATCATCAATCAAACTACCATCCCCAATCACACTACCATCATCAATCATACTACCTCCCCCAATCACACTACCACCCCCAATCACACTACCATCCCCAATCACACTACCACCCCCAATCACACTACCATCCCCAATCACACGAACATCATCAATCACACTACCACCCCCAATCACACGAACATCATCAATCACACTACCACCCCCAATCACACTACCACCCCCAATCACACTATCATCAATCACACCACCACCCCCAATCACACGACCATTCCCAATCACACTACCACCCCCAATCACACTACCATCATCAATCACACTAACATCATCAATCACACTACCATCATCAATCACACTACCACCCCCAATCACACGACCATTCCCAATCACACTACCACCCCCAATCACACTACCACCCCCAATCACACTACCATCATCAATCACACTACCATCATCAATCATACTACCATCCCCAATCACACTACCACCCCCAATCACACTACCATCATCAATCACACTGCCACCCCCAATCACACTGCCACCCCCAATCACACTACCACCCCCAATCACACTACCACCCCCAATCACACGACCATTCCCAATCACACTACCACCCCCAATCACACTACCATCATCAATCACACTACCATCATCAATCACACTACTATCATCAATCACACTACCACCCCCAATCACACTACCATCCCCAATCACACTACCATCATCAATCACACTACCACCCCCAATCACACTACCATTATCAATTACACTACCACCCCCAATCACACTACCATCATCAATCACACTACCACCCCCAATCACACTACCATTATCAATTACACTACCACCCCCAATCACACTACCACCCCCAATCACACTACCATCATCAATCACACTACCACCCCCAATCACACTACCATTATCAATTACACTGCCACCCCCAATCACACTACCACCCCCAATCACACGACCATTCCCAATCACACTACCACCCCCAATCACACTACCATCATCAATCACACTACCACCCCCAATCACACGAACATCATCAATCACACTACCACCCCCAATCACACTACCACCCCCAATCACACTATCATCAATCACACTACCACCCCCAATCACACTACCAACCCCAATCACACTAACATCATCAATCACACTACCATCATCAATCACACTACCATCCCCAATCACACTACCACCCCCAATCACACTACCAGCCCCAATCACACTACCACCCCCAATCACACTACCATCCCCAATCACACTACCATCATCAATCACACTAAAATCATCAATCACACTACCACCCCCAATCACACCACCACCCCCAATCACACTAACATCATCAATCACACTACCATCCCCAATCACACTACCACCCCCAATCACACTACCACCCCCAATCACACTACCATCATCACTCACACTACCACCCCCAATCACACTACCACCCCCAATCACACTACCATCATCAATCAAACTACCATCCCCAATCACACTACCATCATCAATCATACTACCTCCCCCAATCACACTACCACCCCCAATCACACTACCATCCCCAATCACACTACCACCCCCAATCACACTACCATCCCCAATCACACGAACATCATCAATCACACTACCACCCCCAATCACACGAACATCATCAATCACACTACCACCCCCAATCACACTACCACCCCCAATCACACTATCATCAATCACACCACCACCCCCAATCACACGACCATTCCCAATCACACTACCACCCCCAATCACACTACCATCATCAATCACACTAACATCATCAATCACACTACCATCATCAATCACACTACCACCCCCAATCACACGACCATTCCCAATCACACTACCACCCCCAATCACACTACCACCCCCAATCACACTACCATCATCAATCACACTACCATCATCAATCATACTACCATCCCCAATCACACTACCACCCCCAATCACACTACCACCCCCAATCACACTACCACCCCCAATCACACTACCATCCCCAATTACACTACCATCATCAATCACACTAACATCATCAATCACACTACCACCCCCAATCACACTACCATCATCAATCATACTACCATCCCCAATCACACTACCACCCCCAATCACACTAACATCATCAATCACACTACCACCCCCAATCACACTACCACCCCCAATCACACTACCTTCCCCAATCACACTACCACCCCCATTCACACGAACATCATCAATCACACTACCACCCCCAATCACACTACCACCCCCAATCACACTACCACCCCCAATCACAGTACCATCCCCAATCACACTACCACCCCCAATCACACTACCACCCCCAATCACACTAACATCATCAATCACACTACCACCCCCAATCACACGAACATCATCAATCACACTACCACCCCCAATCACACTACCACCCCCAATCACACTAACATCATCAATCACACTATCACCCCCAATCACACTACCATCATCAATCACACTACCACCCCCAATCACACTACCACCCCCAATCACACTACCATCCCCAATCACACGAACATCATCAATCACACTACCACCCCCAATCACACTACCACCCCCAATCACACTAACATCATCAATCACACGAATATCATCAATCACACTAACATCATCAATCACACTACCACCCCCAATCACACGAACATCATCAATCACACTACCACCCCCAATCACACTACCACCCCCAATCACACTACCACCCCCAATCACACTAACATCATGAATCACACTACCACCCCCAATCACACTAACATCATGAATCACACTACCACCCCCAATCACACTAACATCATGAATCACACTACCACCCCCAATCACACTACCACCCCCAATCACACGAACATCATCAATCACACTACCATCCCCAATCACACTACCACCCCCAATCACACTAACATCATCAATCACACGACTATCATCAATCACACTACCACCCCCAATCACACTACCACCCCCAATCACACTACCATCATCAATCACACTACCACCCCCAATCACACTACCACCCCCAATCACACTACCATCATCAATCACACGACCACCCCCAATCACACATACCATCATCAATCACAGTACCATCATCACTCACACTGCCACCCCCAATCACACTAACATCATCAATCACACTACCACCCCCAATCACACATACCATCATCAATCACAGTACCATCATCACTCACACTGCCACCCCCAATCACACTAACATCATCAATCACACTACCACCCCCAATCACACATACCATCATCAATCACACTACCATCATCACTCACACTACCACCCCCAATCACACTACCATCATCAATCACACTACCACCCCCAATCACACATACCATCATCAATCACACTACCACCCCCAATCACACTATCATCATCAATCACACTACTATCATCAATCACACTAACATCATCAATCACACTACCATCATCAATCACACTACCACCCCCAATCACACTACCATCATCAATCACACTACCATCATCAATCACACTACCATCCCCAATCACACTAACATCATCAATCACACTACTATCATCAATCACACTAACATCATCAATCACACTACCATCATCAATCACACTACCACCCCCAATCACACTACCATCATCAATCACACTACCATCCCCAATCACACTACCATCATCAATCACACTACCACCCCCAATCACACTACTATCATCAATCACACTAACATCATCAATCACACTACCATCATCAATCACACTACCACCCCCAATCACACTACCATCATCAATCACACTACCACCCCCAATCACACTACCATCATCAATCACACTACCATCATCAATCACACTACCATCCCCAATCACACTACCATCATCAATCACACTACCACCCCCAATCACACTATCATCATCAATCACACGACTATCATCAATCACACTAACATCATCAATCACACTACCATCATCAATCACACTACCACCCCCAATCACACTACCACCCGCAATCACACTACCATCATCAATCACACTAACATCATCAATCACACTACCATCATCAATCACACTACCACCCCCAATCACACTACCACCCCCAATCACACTACCATCATCAATCACACTACCATCATCAATCACACTGCCACCCCCAATCACACTACCATCATCAATCACACTACCATCATCAATCACACTACCATCCCCAATCACACTACCATCATCAATCACACTACCACCCCCAATCACACTAACATCATCAATCACACTAACATCATCAATCACACTACTATCATCAATCATACTACCACCCCCAATCACACTACCATCATCAATCACACTACCACCCCCAATCACACTACCACCGCAAACACACTACCACCCCCAATCACACTACCATCATCAATCACACTACCACCCCCAATCACACTACCACCCCCAATCACACTACCATCATCAATCACACTACCACCCCCAATCACACTACCATCCCCAATCACACTACCACCCCCAATCACACGACCATCCCCAATCACACTACCAGCCCCAATCACAATATCATCAATCACACTACCACCCCCAATCACACTACCACCATTAATCACACAAACATCTTCAATCACACTACCATCCCCAATCACACGAACATCATCAATCACACTACCATCATCAATCACACAACCATCCCCAATCACACTACCATCCCCAATCACACTACCACCCCCAATCACACTACCACCCCCAATCACACTAACATCATCAATCACACTACCATCATCAATCACACTACCATCCCGAATCACACTACCACCCCCAATCACACGAACATCATCAATCACACTACCATCATCAATCACACTACCATCCCCAATCACACTACCACCCCCAATCACACTAACATCCCCAATCACACTACCATCCCCAATCACACTACCACCCCCAATCACACTACCATCCCCAATCACACTACCACCCCCAATCACACTAACATCATCAATCACACTACCATCATCAATCACACTACCATCCCCAATCACACTACCATCCCCAATCACACTACCACCCCCAATCACACTACCACCCCCAATCACACTACCATCCCCAATCACACTACCATCCCCAATCACACTACCACCCCCAATCACACTCACATCCCCAATCACACTACCATCCCCAATCACACTACCAGCCCCAATCACACTAACATCATCAATCACACTACCAACCCCAATCACACTACCATCCCCAATCACACTACCACCCCCAATCACACTACCACCCCCAATCACACTACCATCCCCAATCACACTACCACCCCCAATCACACTACCACCCCCAATCACACTACCACCCCCAATCACACTACCATCCCCAATCATACTACCAACCCCAATCACACTACCATCCCCAATCACACGAACATCCCCAATCACACTACCACCCCCAATCACACTAACATCATCAATCACACTACCAACCCCAATCACACTACCATCCCCAATCACACTACCACCCCCAATCACAGTACCACCCCCAATCACACTACCATCATCAATCACACTACCAACCCCAATCACACTACCACCCCCAATCACACTAACATCATCAATCACACTACCACCCCCAATCACACTAACATCATCAATCACACTACCATCCCCAATCACACTACCACCCCCAATGACACGAACATCATCAATCACACTACCAACCCCAATCACACTACCACCCCCAATCACACTAACATCATCAATCACACTACCACCCCCAATCACACTAACATCATCAATCACACTACCATCCCCAATCACACTACCACCCCCAATGACACGAACATCATCAATCACACTACCAACCCCAATCACACTACCACCCCCAATCACACGAACATCATCAATCACACTAACATCCCCAATCACACTACCACCCCCAATCACACTACCATCATCAATCACACTACCACCCCCAATCACACTACCACCCCCAATCAAACGAACATCATCAATCAGACTACCATCATCAATCACACTACCACCCCCAATCACACTAACATCATCAATCACACTACCACCCCCATTCACACTACCACCCCCAATCACACTACCATCATCAATCACACTACCACCCCCAATCACACCACCACCCCCAATCACACTACCATCATCAATCACACCACCATCATCAATCACACTACCACCCCCAATCACACTACCATCATCAATCACACTACCATCATCAATCACACTACCACCCCCAATCACACTACCATCATCAATCACACTACCACCCCCAATCACACTACCATCATCAATCATACTACCACCCCCAATCGCATTACCACCGCCAATCACACTACCACCCCCAATCACACTACCACCCCCAATCACACTACCACCCCCAATCACACTACCATCATCAATCACACTACCATCCCCAATCACACAACCACCCCCAATCACACAACCACCCCCAATCACACTACCACCCCCAATCACACTACCATCATCAATCATACTAACTCCCCCAATCACACCACCACCCCCAATCACACTTGCATCCCCAATCACACGACCATCCCAAATCACACTACCACCCCCAATCACACTACCACCCCCAATCACACTACCACCCCCAATCACACTACCATCATCAATCATACTACCTCCCCCAATCACACTACCACCGCCAATCACACTACCACCCCCAATCACACTACCATCCCGAATCACACTACCACCCCCAATCACACTACCACCCCCAATCACACTACCATCCCGAATCACACTACCACCCCCAATCACACTACCATCCCGAATCACACTACCACCCCCAATCACACTACCTCCCCCAATCACACTACCATCCCCAATCATACTACCTCCCCCAATCACACTACCACCCCCAATCACACTACCATCATCAATCACACTACCACCCCCAATCACACTACCACCCCCAATCGCACTATCATCAATCACACTACCATCCCCAATCACACTACCATCCCCAATCACACTACCACCCCCAATCACACGAACATCATCAATCACACTACCACCCCCAATCACACTACCACCCCCAATCACACTACCACCCCCAATCACACGAATATCATCAATCACACTACCATCATCAATCACACTGCCATCCCCAATCACACTACCACCCCCAATCACACGAATATCATCAATCACACTACCATCATCAATCACACTACCATCCCCAATCACACTACCACCCCCAATCACACTACCACCCCCAATCACACTACCACCCCCAATCACACTAACATCCCCAATCACACTACCATCCCCAATCACACTAACATCATCAATCACACTACCATCATCAATCACACGACCACCCCCAATCACACCACCACCCCCAATCACACTAACATCATCAATCACACTACCATCATCAATCACACTAACATCCCCAATCACACTACCATCATCAATCACACTACCATCATCAATCACACTACCACCCCCAATCACACCACCACCCCCAATCACACTACCATCATCAATCACACTACCATCATCAATCACACTACCACCCCCAATCACACCACCACCCCCAATCACACTACCATCATCAATCAAACTACCATCCCCAATCACACGAACATCATCAATCACACTACCATCATCAATCACACTACCACCCCCAATCACACCACCACCCCCAATCACACTACCATCATCAATCACACTACCATCATCAATCACACTACCACCCCCAATCACACCACCACCCCCAATCACACTACCATCATCAATCAAACTACCATCCCCAATCACACTACCATCATCAATCACACTACCACCCCCAATCACACTACCATCCCCAATAACACTACCATCATCAATCACACTGCCACCCCCAATCACACGAACATCCCCAATCACACTACCATCATCAATCACACTACCATCATCAATCACACTACCACCCCCAATCACACCACCACCCCCAATCACACTACCATCATCAATCACACTACCATCATCAATCACACTACCACCCCCAATCACACCACCACCCCCAATCACACTACCATCATCAATCAAACTACCATCCCCAATCACACGAACATCATCAATCACACTACCATCATCAATCACACTACCACCCCCAATCACACCACCATCCCCAATCACACTACCATCATCAATCACACTACCATCATCAATCACACTACCACCCCCAATCACACCACCACCCCCAATCACACTACCATCATCAATCACACTACCATCCCCAATCACACGAACATCATCAATCACACTACCATCCCCAATCACACTACCACCCCCAATCACACCTCCATCATCAATCAAACTACCACCCCCAATCACACGAACATCATCAATCACACTACCACCCCCAATCACACTAACATCATCAATCACACTACCATCCCCAATCACACTACCACCCCCAAACACACTACCATCCCCAATAACACTACCACCCCCAATCGCACTACCATCATCAATCACACTACCATCCCCAATCACACTACCACCCCCAATCACACTACCATCATCAATCACACTACCACCCCCAATCACACTACCATCATCAATCACACTACCATCCCCAATCACACTACCATCATCAATCACACTAGCACCCCCCATCATACTACCATCATCAATCACACTACCATCCCCAATCACACGAACATCCCCAATCACACTACCATCCCCAATCACACTACCACCCGCAATCACACTACCATCCCCAATCACACGAACATCATCAATCACACTACCACCCCCAATCACACTACCATCCCCAATCACACTACCATCCCCAATCACACTACCATCCCCAATCACACTACCACCCCCAATCACACTACCATCCCCAATCACACTACCATCCCCAATCACACTACCACCCCCAATCACACTACCATCCCCAATCACACTACCATCATCAATCACACCACCACCCACAATCACACTAACATCATCAATCACACTACCATCATCAATCACACTACCATCCCCAATCGCACTACCACCCCCAATCACACCACCACCCCCAATCACACTAACATCATCAATCACACTAACATCCCCAATCACACTACCACCCCTAATCACACCACCACCCCCAATCACACTAACATCATCAATCACACTACCACCCCCAATCACACCACCACCCACAATCACACTAACATCATCAATCACACTACCATCATCAATCACACTACCATCCCCAATCGCACTACCACCCCCAATCACACCACCACCCCCAATCACACGAACATCATCAATCTCACTACCATCCCCAATCGCACTACCACCCCTAATCACACCACCACCCCCAATCACACTAACATCATCAATCACACTACCACCCCCAATCACACCACCACCCACAATCACACTAACATCATCAATCACACTACCATCATCAATCACACTACCATCCCCAATCGCACTACCACCCCCAATCACACCACCACCCCCAATCACACGAACATCATCAATCACACTAACATCCCCAATCACACTACCATCCCCAATCGCACTACCACCCCTAATCACACCACCACCCCCAATCACACTAACATCATCAATCACACTACCACCCCCAATCACACCACCACCCACAATCACACTAACATCATCAATCACACTACCATCATCAATCACACTACCATCCCCAATCGCACTACCACCCCCAATCACACCACCACCCCCAATCACACGAACATCATCAATCTCACTACCATCCCCAATCACACTACCATCCCCAATCACACTACCATCCCCTAATCACACTACCACCCCCAATCACACTACCATCCCCAATCACACTACCACCCCCAATCACACTACCACCCCCAATCACACTACCATCATCAATCAAACTACCACCCCCAATCACACGAACATCATCAATCTCACTACCATCCCCAATCACACTACCATCCCCAATCACACTACCATCCCCTAATCACACTACCACCCCCAATCACACTACCATCCCCAATCAAACTACCACCCCCAATCACACTACCACCCCCAATCACACTACCATCATCAATCACACTACCACCCCCAATCACACTAACATCATCAATCACACTACCACCCCCAATCACACTAACATCATCAATCACACTACCATCCCCAATCACACTACCACCCCCAATCACACTACCACCCCCAATCACACGAACATCATCAATCACACTACCATCCCCAATCACACTAACATCATCAATCACACTACCATCCCCAATCACACTAACACCCCCAATCACACTACCACCCCCAATCACACTACCACCCCCAATCACACGAACATCATCAATCACACTACCACCCCCAATCACACCATCACCCCCAATCACACTAACATCATCAATCACACTACCATCCCCAATCACACTACCACCCCCAATCACACTACCACCCCCAATCACACTACCATCATCAATCAAACTACCACCCCCAATCACACGAACATCATCAATCACACCACCACCCCCAATCACACTAACATCATCAATCACACTACCACCCCCAATCACACTAACATCATCAATCACACTACCATCCCCAATCACACTACCACACCCAATCACACTACCACCCCCAATCACACGAACATCATCAATCACACTACCATCCCCAATCACACTAACATCATCAATCACACTACCATCCCCAATCACACTAACACCCCCAATCACACTACCACCCCCAATCACACTACCACCCCCAATCACACGAACATCATCAATCACACTACCACCCCCAATCACACTACCACCCCCAATCACACGAACATCATCAATCACACTACCACCCCCAATCACACTACCACCCCCAATCACACTACCACCCCCAATCACACTGACATCATCAATCACACTACCACCCCCAATCACACTACCATCCCCAATCACACGAACATCATCAATCACACTACCACCCCCAATCACACTACGACCCCCAATCACACGAACATCATCAATCACACTACCACCCCCAATCACACTACCATCCCCAATCACACTAACATCATCAATCACACTACCACCCCCAATCACACTACCACCCCCAATCACACTACCATCATCAATCACACTTCCACCCCCAATCACACTACCATCATCAATCACACTACCATCATCAATCACACGAACATCATCAATCACACTACCACCCCCAATCACACCACCACCCCCAATCACACTAACATCATCAATCACACTACCACCCCCAATCACACTAACATCATCAATCACACTACCACCCCCAATCACACTAACATCATCAATCACACTACCACCCCCCATCACACTACCACCCCCAATCACACTACCATCCCGAATCACACTACCATCCCGAATCACACTACCACCCCCAATCACACTACCACCTCCAATCACACTACCATCATCAATCACACTACCATCCCCAATCACACTACCACCCCCAATCACACTATCATCAATCACACTACCACCCCCAATCACACTACCACCCCCAATCACACGAACATCATCAATCACACTACCATCCCCAATCACACTACCACCCCCAATCACACGAATATCATCAATCACACTACCACCCCCAATCACACCACCACCCCCAATCACACTAACATCATCAATCACACTACCATCATCAATCACACTACCATCATCAATCACACTACCACCCCCAATCACACCACCACCCCCAATCACACTACCATCCCCAATCACACGACCAACCCCAATCACACAACCATCATCAATCACACTACCATCATCAATCACACTACCACCCCCAATCACACCACCACCCACAATCACACTAACATCATCAATCACACTACCATCCCCAATCACACTACCATCATCAATCACACTACCATCATCAATCACACTACCACCCCCAATCACACCACCACCCCCAATCACACTACCATCCCCAATCACACGACCAACCCCAATCACACAACCATCATCAATCACACTACCATCATCAATCACACTACCACCCCCAATCACACCACCACCCACAATCACACTAACATCATCAATCACACTAACATCCCCAATCACACTACCTCCCCCAATCACACCACCACCCACAATCACACTAACATCATCAATCACACTACCATCATCAATCACACTACCATCATCAATCACACTAACATCCCCAATCACACTACCATCATCAATCACACTACCATCATCAATCACACTACCATCATCAATCACACTAACATCCCCAATCACACTACCATCATCAATCACACTACCATCCCCAATCACACTACCATCATCAATCACACTACCATCATCAATCACACTACCATCATCAATCACACTAACATCCCCAATCACACTACCACCCCCAATCACACTAACATCATCAATCACACTACCATCATCAATCACACTACCACCCCCAATCACACTACCACCCCCAATCACACTAACATCATCAATCACACTACCACCCCCAATCACACGAACATCATCAATCACACTACCATCCCCAATCACACTACCACCCCCAATCACACTAACATCATCAATCACACTACCACCCCCAATCACACGAACATCATCAATCACACTACCATCCCCAATCACACTACCACCCCCAATCACACTAACATCATCAATCACACTACCACCCCCAATCACACGAACATCATCAATCACACTACCATCCCCAATCACACTACCATCCCCAATCACACTACCACCCCCAATCACACTACGACCCCCAATCACACGAACATCATCAATCACACTACCATCCCCAATCACACTACCACCCCCAATCACACTATCATCAATCACACTACCACCCCCAATCACACTACCACCCAAAATCACACTAATATCATCAATCACACTACCACCCCCAATCACACTACCACCCCCAATCAGACTAACATCATCAATCACACTACCACCCCCAATCACACTACCACCCCCAATCACACTAACATCATCAATCACACTACCACCCCCAATCACACTGCGACCTCCAATCACACGAACATCATCAATCACACTACCATCATCAATCACACTACCAACCCCAATCACACTACCACCCCCAATCACACTAACATCATCAATCACATTACCATCATCAATCACACTACCACCCCCAATCTCAATCACACAAACATCATCAATCGCACTACCACCCCCAATCACACTACCACCCCCAATCACACTACCATCATCAATCACACTACCATCATCAATCACACTACCACCCCCAATCACACTACCACCCCCAATCACACTAACATCATCAATCACATTACCATCATCAATCACACTAACACCCCCAATCACACTAACATCATCAATCACACTAACATCATCAATCACACTACCATCATCAATCACACTAACATCATCAATCACACGACCATCATCAATCACACTACCACCCCCAATCACACTACCACCCCCAATCACACTAACATCATCAATCACATTACCATCATCAATCACACTACCACCCCCAATCACACTACCATCCCCAATCACACTACCATCATCAATCACACTAGCACCCCCAATCACACTACCACCCCCAATCACACTACCACCACCAATCACACTAACATCATCAATCACACTAACATCATCAATCACACTACCTCCCCCAATCACACTACCATCATCAATCATACTACCACCCCCAATCACACTCCCATCCCCAATCACACTACCACCCCCAATCACACTACCACCCCCAATCACACTACCATCATCAATCATACTACCATCATCAATCACACTACCATCCCCAATCACACTACCATCCCCAATAACACTACCACCCCCAATCACACGAACATCATCAATCACACTACCATCATCAATCATACTACCACCCCCAATCACACTACCATCCCCAATAACACTACCACCCCCAATCACACGAACATCATCAATCACACTACCATCCCCAATAACACTACCACCCCCAATCACACTACCATCATCAATCATACTACCACCCCCAATCACACTCCCATCCCCAATCACACTACCATCATCAATCACACTACCACCCCCAATCACACTACCATCATCAATCACACGAACATCATCAATCACACTACCATCATCAATCATACTACCACCCCCAATCACACTACCATCCCCAATAACACTACCACCCCCAATCACACGAACATCATCAATCACACTACCATCCCCAATAACACTACCACCCCCAATCACACTACCATCATCAATCACACTACCACCCCCAATCACACTCCCATCCCCAATCACACTACCACCACCAATCACACTCCCATCCCCAATCACACTACCATCATCAATCACACTACCACCCCCAATCACACTACCATCATCAATCATACTACCACCACCAATCACACTACCATCCCCAATCACACTACCACCCCCAATCACACGAACATCATCAATCACACCACCACCCCCAATCACACGAACATCATCAATCACACTACAACCCCCAATCACACGAACATCATCAATCACACCATCACCCCCAATCACACTAACATCATCAATCACACTACCATCCCCAATCACACTACCACCCCCAATTACACGAACATCATCAATCACACCATCACCCCCAATCACACTAACATCATCAATCACACTACCATCCCCAATCACACTACCACCCCCAATCACACTACCACCCCCAATCACACGAACATCATCAATCACACCATCACCCCCAATCACACTAACATCATCAATCACACTACCATCCCCAATCACACTACCACCCCCAATCACACTACCACCCCCAATCACCCTACCATCCCCAATCACACGAACATCATCAATCACACTACCACCCCCAATCACACTACCACCCCCAATCACACTACCACCCCCAATCACACTACCATCCCCAATCACACGAACATCATCAATCACACTACCATCCCCAATCACACTACCACCCCCAATCACACTACCACCCCCAATCACACTAACATCCCCAATCACACGAACATCATCAATGACACTACCATCCCCAATCACACTACCACCCCCAATCACACTACCACCCCCAATCACACTACCATCCCCAATCACACTACCACCCCCAATCACACTACCACCCCCAATCACACTAACATCCCCAATCACACGAACATCATCAATCACACTACCATCCCCAATCACACTACCACCCCCAATCACACTACCACCCCCAATCACACTAACATCCCCAATCACACGAACATCATCAATGACACTACCATCCCCAATCACACTACCACCCCCAATCACACTACCACCCCCAATCACACTACCATCCCCAATCACACGAACATCATCAATCACACTACCACCCCCAATCACACTACCACCCCCAATCACACTAACATCCCCAATCACACGAACATCATCAATGACACTACCACCCCCAATCACACTACCACCCCCAATCACACTACCACCCCCAATCACACTACCATCCCCAATCACACTACCACCCCCAATCACAATACCACCCCCAATCACACGACCATCATCAATCACACTACCACCCCCAATCACACTAACATCATCAATCACACTACCATCATCAATCACACTACCATCCCCAATCACACTACCATCCCCAATCACACTACCATCAATCACACTACCACCCCCAATCACACCACCACCCCCAATCACACTAACATCATCAATCACACTACCATCATCAATCACACTACCACCCCCAATCACACCACCACCCCCAATCACACTAACATCCCCAATCACACTACCATCCCCAATCACACTACCACCCCAAATCACACCACCACCCACAATCACACTAACATCATCAATCACACTACCATCATCAATCACACTAACATCCCCAATCACACTACCACCCCCAATCACACTAACATCATCAATCACACTACCATCATCAATCTCACTACCACCCCCAATCACACTACCACCCCCAATCACACTAACATCATCAATCACACTACCATCATCAATCACACTACCATCATCAATCACACTAACATCCCCAATCACACTACCACACCCAATCACACTAACATCATCAATCACACTACCATCATCAATCACACTACCACCCCCAATCACACGAACATCATCAATCACACTACCATCATCAATCACACTAACATCCCCAATCACACTACCACCCCCAATCACACTAACATCATCAATCACACTACCATCATCAATCACACTACCACCCCCAATCACACTACCACCCCCAATCACACTAACATCATCAATCACACTACCATCATCAATCACACTAACATCCCCAATCACACTACCACCCCCAATCACACTAACATCATCAATCACACTACCATCATCAATCACACTACCACCCCCAATCACACTACCACCCCCAATCACACTACCATCATCAATCAAACTACCATCATCAATCAAACTACCATCATCAATCAAACTACCACCCCCAATCACATTAACATCATCAATCACACTACCATCATCAATCAAACTACCATCATCAATCAAACTACCACCCCCAATCACATTAACATCATCAATCACACTACCACACCCAATCACACTACCATCATCAATCAAACTACCACCCCCAATCACACTACCACCCCCAATCACACTAACATCATCAATCACACTACCACCCCGAATCACACTACCATCATCAATCACACTACCACCCCCAATCACACTACCATCCCCAATCACACTACCACCCCCAATCACACTAACATCATCAATCACACTACCACCCCCAATCACACTACCATCCCCAATCACACTACCACCCCCAATCACACTACCATCATCAATCACACTACCACCATCAATCACACTACCACCCCCAATCACACTACCATCCCAATCACACTACCACCCCCAATCACACTACCATCCCCAATCACACGAACATCATCAATCACACCACCACCCCCAATCACACTACCATCATCAATCACACTACCACCATCAATCACACTACCACCCCCAATCACACTACCATCCCCAATCACACTACCACCCCCAATCACACTACCATCCCCAATCACACTACCATCCCCAATCACACTACCACCCCCAATCACACTACCACCCCCAATCACACTACCATCATCAATCACACTACCAGCCGCAATCACACCACCACCCACAATCACACTAACATCATCAATCACACTACCATCATCAATCACACTACCATCCCCAATCGCACTACCACCCCCAATCACACCACCACCCCCAATCACACTAACATCATCAATCACACTACCACCCCCAATCACACTACCACCCCCAATCACACTACCATCCCCAATCACACTACCATCATCAATTTGACTACCATCCCCAATCGCACTACCACCCCCAATCACACCACCACCCCCAATCACACTAACATCATCAATCACACTACCACCCCCAATCACACTACCATCATCAATCACACTACCAGCCGCAATCACACCACCACCCACAATCACACTAACATCATCAATCACACTACCATCATCAATCACACTACCATCCCCAATCGCACTACCACCCCCAATCACACCACCACCCCCAATCACACTAACATCATCAATCACACTACCATCCCCAATCACACTACCACCCCCAATCACACTATCATCCCCAATCACACTACCATCCCCAATCACACCACCACCCACAATCACACTAACATCATCAATCACACTATCATCATCAATCACACTACCACCCCCAATCACACTACCATCCCCATTCACACTACCATCATCAATCACACTACCACCCACAATCACACTACCACTCCCAATCACACTATCATCCCCAATCACACTACCATCCCCATTCACACTACCACCCCCAATCACACTACCACCCCCAATCACACTACCACCCCCAATCACACTATCATCCCCAATCACACTACCATCCCCATTCACACTACCATCCCCAATCACACTACCATCCCCAATCACACTACCACCCCCAATCACACTACCACCCCCAATCACACTACCATCCCCAATCACACTACCATCCCCAATCACACGAACATCATCAATCACACTACCATCCCCAATCACACTACCACCCCCAATCACACACCATCATCAATCAAACTACCACCCCCAATCACACGAACATCATCAATCACACCACCACCCCCAATCACACTAACATCATCAATCACACTACCACCCCCAATCACACTAACATCATCAATCACACTACCATCCCCAATCAGACTACCATCCCCAATCACACTACCATCCCCAATCACACTACCACCCCCAATCACACTACCATCCCCAATCACACTGCCACCCCCAATCACACGAACATCATCAATCACACTACCATCATCAATCACACTAACATCCCCAATCACACTACCACCCCCAATCACACTAACATCATCAATCACACTACCATCATCAATCACACTAACATCCCCAATCACACTACCACCCCCAATCACACTAACATCATCAATCACACTACCATCATCAATCACACTACCACCCCCAATCACACTACCACCCCCAATAACACTACCACCCCCAATCACACGAACATCATCAATCACACTACCACCCCCAATCACACTACCACCCCCAATCACACTACCATCATCAATCAAACTACCATCATCAATCAAACTACCACCCCCAATCACATTAACATCATCAATCACACTACCATCATCAATCAAACTACCATCATCAATCAAACTACCACCCCCAATCACATTAACATCATCAATCACACTACCATCATCAATCAAACTACCATCATCAATCAAACTACCACACCCAATCACACTACCATCCCCAATCACACTACCATCATCAATCAAACTACCACCCCCAATCACACTACCACCCCCAATCACACTAACATCATCAATCACACTACCATCATCAATCACACTACCACCCCCAATCACACTACCACCCCCAATCACACTACCATCCCCAATCACACTACCACCCCCAATCACACTACCATCCCCAATCACACTACCATCATCAATCAAACTACCACCCCCAATCACACTACCACCCCCAATCACACTAACATCATCAATCACACTACCATCATCAATCACACTACCACCCCCAATCACACTACCACCCCCAATCACACTACCATCATCAATCACACTACCACCATCAATCACACTACCACCCCCAATCACACTACCATCCCAATCACACTACCATCCCAATCACACTACCACCCCCAATCACACTACCATCCCCAATCACACGAACATCATCAATCACACCACCACCCCCAATCACACTACCATCATCAATCACACTACCACCATCAATCACACTACCACCCCCAATCACACTACCATCCCCAATCACACTACCACCCCCAATCACACTACCATCCCCAATCACACTACCATCCCCAATCACACTACCACCCCCAATCACACTACCACCCCCAATCACACTACCATCATCAATCACACTACCACCCGCAATCACACCACCACCCACAATCACACTAACATCATCAATCACACTACCATCATCAATCACACTACCATCCCCAATCGCACTACCACCCCCAATCACACCACCACCCCCAATCACACTAACATCATCAATCACAGTACCATCCCCAATCACACTACCACCCCCAATCACACTACCATCCCCAATCACACTACCATCCCCAATCACACCACCACCCACAATCACACTAACATCATCAATCACACTATCATCATCAATCACACTACCACCCCCAATCACACCACCACCCCCAATCACACGAACATCATCAATCACACTACCATCCCCAATCACACTACCATCCCCAATCACACTACCACCCCCAATCACACTACCACCCCCAATCACACTACCATCCCCAATCACACGAACATCATCAATCACACTACCATCCCCAATCACACTACGACCGCCAATCACACCAACATCATCAATCACACTACCACCCCCAATCACACTACCACCCCCAATCACACGAACATCATCAATCACACTACCACCCCCAATCACACTACCACCCCCAATCACACTACCACCCCCAATCACACTACCATCCCCAATCACACTACCATCCCCAATCACACTACCACCCCCAATCACACACCATCATCAATCAAACTACCACCCCCAATCACACGAACATCATCAATCACACCACCACCCCCAATCACACTAACATCATCAATCACACTACCACCCCCAATCACACTAACATCATCAATCACACTACCATCCCCAATCACACTACCATCCCCAATCACACTACCATCCCCAATCACACTACCACCCCCAATCACACTACCATCCCCAATCACACTGCCACCCCCAATCACACGAACATCATCAATCACACTACCATCATCAATCACACTAACATCCCCAATCACACTACCACCCCCAATCACACTAACATCATCAATCACACTACCATCATCAATCACACTAACATCCCCAATCACACTACCACCCCCAATCACACGAACATCATCAATCACACCACCACCCCCAATCACACTAACATCATCAATCACACTACCACCCCCAATCACACTAACATCATCAATCACACTACCATCCCCAATCACACTACCATCCCCAATCACACTACCATCCCCAATCACACTACCACCCCCAATCACACTACCATCCCCAATCACACTGCCACCCCCAATCACACGAACATCATCAATCACACTACCATCATCAATCACACTAACATCCCCAATCACACTACCATCCCCAATCACACTACCACCCCCAATCACACTACCATCCCCAATCACACTACCACCCCCAATCACACTAACATCATCAATCACACTACCATCATCAATCACACTACCACCCCCAATCACACTACCACCCCCAATAACACTACCACCCCCAATCACACGAACATCATCAATCACACTACCACCCCCAATCACACTACCACCCCCAATCACACTACCATCATCAATCAAACTACCATCATCAATCAAACTACCACCCCCAATCACATTAACATCATCAATCACACTACCATCATCAATCAAACTACCACCCCCAATCACACTACCACCCCCAATCACACTAACATCATCAATCACACTACCACCCCCAATCACACTACCATCATCAATCACACTACCACCCCCAATCACACTACCATCATCAATCACACTACCACCATCAATCACACTACCACCCCCAATCACACTACCACCCCCAATCACACTAACATCATCAATCACACTACCACCCCCAATCACACTACCATCCCCAATCACACTACCACCCCCAATCACACTACCATCATCAATCACACTACCACCATCAATCACACTACCACCCCCAATCACACTACCATCCCAATCACACTACCATCCCAATCACACTACCATCATCAATCACACTACCACCATCAATCACACTACCACCCCCAATCACACTACCATCCCCAATCACACTACCACCCCCAATCACACTACTATCCCCAATCACACTACCATCCCAATCACACTACCATCCCAATCACACTACCATCATCAATCACACTACCACCATCAATCACACTACCATCCCCAATCGCACTACCACCCCCAATCACACCACCACCCCCAATCACACTAACATCATCAATCACACTACCATCCCCAATCACACCACCACCCCCAATCACACTACCATCCCCAATCACACTACCATCCCCAATCACACCACCACCCACAATCACACTACCATCCCCAATCACACTACCATCCCCAATCACACTACCACCCCCAATCACACGAACATCATCAATCACACTACCATCCCCAATCACACTACCATCCCCAATCACACCACCACCCCCAATCACACGAACATCATCAATCACACTATCATCATCAATCACACTACCACCCCCAATCACACCACCACCCCCAATCACACGAACATCATCAATCACACTACCATCCCCAATCACACTACCATCCCCAATCACACTACCACCCCCAATCACACTACCACCCCCAATCACACTACCACCCCCAATCACACTACCATCCCCAATCACACTACCACCCCCAATCACACTACCACCGCCAATCACACTAACATCATCAATCACACTACCATCCCCAATCACACTACCACCCCCAATCACACTACCATCATCAATCAAACTACCACCCCCAATCACACGAATATCATCAATCACACCACCACCCCCAATCACACTACCATCCCCAATCACACTACCACCCCCAATCACACTACCATCATCAATCTAACTACCACCCCCAATCACACTAACATCATCAATCACACTACCATCCCCAATCACACTACCATCCCCAATCACACTACCATCCCCAATCACACTACCACCCCCAATCACACTACCATCCCCAATCACACTGCCACCCCCAATCACACGAACATCATCAATCACACTACCATCCCCAATCACACTAACATCATCAATCACACTACCATCCCCAATCACACTAACACCCCCAATCACACTACCATCCCCAATAACACTACCACCCCCAATCACACGAACATCATCAATCACACTACCACCCCCAATCACACTACCACCCCCAATCACACGAACATCATCAATCACACTACCACCCCCAATCACACTAACATCATCAATCACACTACCATCCCCAATCACACGACCACCCCCAATCACACTAACATCATCAATCACACTACCACCCCCAATCACACTACCACCCCCAATCACACGAACATCATCAATCACACTACCACCCCCAATCACACTACCACCCCCAATCACACTACCATCCCCAATCACACGAACATCATCAATCACACTACCATCCCCAATCACACTACGACCCCCAATCACACGAACATCATCAATCACACTACCACCCCCAATCACACTACCATCCCCAATCACACGAACATCATCAATCACACTACCACCCCCAATCACACCACCACCCCCAATCACACTAACATCATCAATCACACGACCACCCCCAATCACACGAACATCATCAATCACACCATCACCCCCAATCACACTAACATCATCAATCACACTACCACCCCCAATCACACTACCACCCCCAATCACACGAACATCATCAATCACACTACCACCCCCAATCACACTACCACCCCCAATCACACGAACATCATCAATCACACTACCATCCCCAATCACACTACGACCGCCAATCACACCAACATCATCAATCACACTACCATCCCCAATCACACGAACATCATCAATCACACTACCACTCCCAATCACACTAACATCATCAATCACACTACCACCCCCAATCACACTAACATCATCAATCACACTACCACCCCCAATCACACTACCACCCCCAATCACACTAACATCATCAATCACACTACCACCCCCAATCACACTACCACCCCCAATCACACTACCATCCCGAATCACACTACCACCCCCAATCACACTACCACCTCCAATCACACTACCATCATCAATCACACTACCATCCCCAATCACACTACCACCCCCAATCACACTACCACCCCCAATCACACGAACATCATCAATCACACTACCATCCCCAATCACACTACCACCCCCAATCACACGAATATCATCAATCACACTACCATCATCAATCAGACTACCACCCCCAATCACACTAACATCATCAATCACACTACCACCCCCAATCACACTACCACCCCAAATTACACTATCATCAATCTCACTACCATCATCAATCACACTACCATCCCCAATCACACTACCACCCCAATCACACTACCATCCCCAATCACACTAACATCATCAATCACACTACCACCCCCAATCACACTACCACCCCCAATCACACTACCATCCCGAATCACACTACCACCCCCAATCACACTACCACCTCCAATCACACTACCATCATCAATCACACTACCATCCCCAATCACACTACCACCCCCAATCACACTACCACCCCCAATCACACTAACATCATCAATCACACTACCATCATCAATCACACTACCACCCCCAATCACACCACCACCCCCAATCACACTACCATCCCCAATCACACGACCACCCCCAATCACACTAACATCATCAATCACACTACCATCATCAATCACACTACCACCGCCAATCACACTAACATCCCCAATCACACAACCATCCCCAATCACACTACCATCATCAATCACACTACCATCATCAATCACACTACCACCCCCAATCACACCACCACCCACAATCACACTAACATCATCAATCACACTACCATCCCCAATCACACTACCATCCCCAATCACACTACCACCCCCAATCACACCACCACCCACAATCACACTACCATCATCAATCACACTACCATCATCAATCACACTACCATCAATCACACTAACATCCCCAATCACACTACCACCCCCAATCACACGAACATCATCAATCACACTACCATCATCAATCACACTACCACCCCCAATCACACTACCACCCCCAATCACACGAACATCATCAACCACACTACCACCCCCAATCACACTACCACCCCCAATCACACTACCATCATCAATCAAACTACCATCATCAATCAAACTACCACCCCCAATCACACGAACATCATCAATCACACTACCATCCCCAATCACACTACCACCCCCAATCACACTACCATCATCAATCAAACTACCATCATCAATCAAACTACCACCCCCAATCACACTAACGTCATCAATCACACCACCACCTACAATCACACTACCATCATCAATCACACTACCATCATCAATCACACTACCATCAATCACACTAACATCCCCAATCACACTACCACCCCCAATCACACTAACATCATCAATCACACTACCATCATCAATCACACTACCACCCCCAATCACACTACCACCCCCAATCACACGAACATCATCAACCACACTACCACCCCCAATCACACTACCACCCCCAATCACACTACCATCATCAAGCAAACTACCATCATCAATCAAACTACCACCCCCAATCACACGAACATCATCAATCACACTACCATCCCCAATCACACTACCACCCCCAATCACACTACCATCATCAATCAAACTACCATCATCAATCAAACTACCACCCCCAATCACACTAACATCATCAATCACACTACCACCCCCAATCACACGAACATCATCAATCACACTACCAACCCCAATCACACTATCACCCCCAATCACACTACCATCCCCAATCACACTACCACCCCCAATCACACTAACATCATCAATCACACTACCACCCCCAATCACACTACCACCCCCAATCAAACTACCACCCCCAATCACACTAACATCATCAATCACACTACCACCCCCAATCACACGAACATCATCAATCACACTACCAACCCCAATCACACTATCACCCCCAATCACACTACCATCCCCAATCACACTACCACCCCCAATCACACGAACATCATCAATCACACTACCAACCCCAATCACACTATCACCCCCAATCACACTACCATCCCCAATCACACTACCACCCCCAATCACACTAACATCATCAATCACACTACCACCCCCAAACACACTACCACCCCCAATCACACGAACATCCCCAATCACACTACCACCCCCAATCACACTAACATCATCAATCACATTACCACCCCCAATCACACTACCACCCCCAATCACACTAACATCATCAATCACACTACCACCCCCAATCACACTACCACCCCCAATCACACGAACATCCCCAATCACACTACCACCCCCAATCACACTGCGACCCCCAATCACACGAACATCATCAATCACACTACCATCATCAATCACACTACCACCCCCAATCACACTACCACCCCCAATCACACTAACATCATCAATCACATTACCATCATCAATCACACTACCACCCCCAATCACACTACCATCATCAATCACACTACCACCCCCAATCACACTACCATCATCAATCACACTACCATCATCAATCACACTACCACCCCCAATCACACTACCATCATCAATCACACTACCATCATCAATCACACTAACACCCCCAATCACACGAACATCATCAATCACACTACCATCATCAATCACACTACCACCCCCAATCACACTACCATCATCAATCACACTCGCACCTCCAATCACAATACCACCCCCAATCACACTACCACCCCCAATCACACTACCATCATCAATCACACTAGCACCCCCAATCACACTACCACCCCCAATCACACTAACATCATCAATCACACTACCACGCCCAATCACACTACCACCACCAATCACACTAACATCATCAATCACACTACCACCCCCAATCACACTAACATCATCAATCACACTACCACCCCCAATCACACTACCACCCCCAATCACACTAACATCATCAATCACACTACCACCCCCAATCACACTACCACCCCCAATCACACTACCATCATCAATCACACTACCACCCCCAATCACACTACCATCATCAATCATACTACCATCATCAATCACACTACCATCCCCAATAACACTACCACCCCCAATCACACGAACATCATCAATCACCGTACCACCCCCAATCACACTACCACCCCCAATCACACTACCATCCCCAATAACACTACCACCCCCAATCACACGAACATCATCAATCACACTACCACCCCCAATCACACTACCACCCCCAATCACACGAACATCATCAATCACACTACCATCCCCAATCACACTACCACCCCCAATCACACTACCATCCCCAATCACACGAACATCAACAATCACACTACCATCCCCAATCACACTACCACCCCCAATCACACTACCACCCCCATTCACACTACCATCCCCAATCACACGAACATCATCAATCACACTGCCACCCCCAATCACACTACGACCCCCAATCACACGAACATCATCAATCACACTACCACCCCCAATCACACAAACATCATCAATCACACTACCACCCCCAATCACACCACCACCCCCAATCACACAAACATCATCAATAACACTACCACCCCCAATCACACAAACATCATCAATCACACTACCACCCCCAATCACACCACCACCCCCAATCACACGAATATCATCAATCACACTACCACCCCCAATTACACTAACATCATCAATCACACTACCATCATCAATCACACTACCATCCCCAATCACACTACCATCATCAATCACACTACCATCATCAATCACACTGCCACCCCCAATCACACTAACATCATCAATCACACTACCATCATCAATCACACTACCACCCCCAATCACACCACCACCCCCAATCACACTAACATCATCAATCACACTACCATCCCCAATCACACTACCATCATCAATCACACTACCACCCCCAATCACACCACCACCCACAATCACACTAACATCATCAATCACACTACCATCATCAATCACACTACCATCCCCAATCACACTACCATCATCAATCACACTACCATCATCAATCACACTACCACCCCCAATCACACCACCACCCCCAATCACACGAACATCATCAATCACACTACCATCATCAATCAAACTACCACCCCCAATCACACTACCACCCCCAATCACACGAACATCATCAATCACACTACCACCCCCAATCACACTACCATCATCAATCAAACTACCATCATCAATCAAACTACCACCCCCAATCACATTAACATCATCAATCACACTACCATCCCCAATCACACTACCACCCCCAATCACACTAACATCATCAATCACACTACCATCATCAATCACACTACCATCCCCAATCACACTACCATCATCAATCACACTACCATCATCAATCACACTACCACCCCCAATCACACTAACATCATCAATCACACTACCATCATCAATCACACTACCACCCCCAATCACACCACCACCCCCAATCACACTAACATCATCAATCACACTACCATCCCCAATCACACTACCATCATCAATCACACTACCACCCCCAATCACACCACCACCCACAATCACACTAACATCATCAATCACACTACCATCATCAATCACACTACCATCCCCAATCACACTACCATCATCAATCACACTACCATCATCAATCACACTACCACCCCCAATCACACCACCACCCCCAATCACACGAACATCATCAATCACACTACCATCATCAATCAAACTACCACCCCCAATCACACTACCACCCCCAATCACACGAACATCATCAATCACACTACCACCCCCAATCACACTACCATCATCAATCAAACTACCATCCCCAATCACACTACCACCCCCAATCACACTACCATCATCAATCACACTACCACCCCCAATCACACGAACATCATCAATCACACTACCATCCCCAATCACACTACCACCCCCAATCACACTACCACCATCAATCACACTACCACCCCCAATCACATTACCATCATCAATGACACTACCACCCCCAATCACACTACCATCATCAATCACACTACCAACCCCAATCACACTACCATCATCAATCACACTAGCACCCCCAATCACACTACCACCCCCAATCACACGACCATCATCAATCACACTAGCACCTCCAATCACACTAACACCCCCAATCACACTACCATCATCAATCACACTAGCACCCCCAATCACACTACCACCCCCAATCACACTACCATCATCAATCACACTAGCACCCCCAATCACACTACCACGCCAAATCACATTACCATCATCAATCATACTACCTCCCCCAATCACACTACCACCGCCAATCACACTACCACCCCCAATCACACTACCATCATCAATCATACTACCACCCCCAATCACACTACCATCCCCAATCACACTACCACTCCCAATCACACTACCATCATCAATCACACTACCAACCCCAATCACACTACCATCATCAATCACACTAGCACCCCCAATCACACTACCACCCCCAATCACACTACCATCATCAATCACACTAGCACCTCCAATCACACTAACACCCCCAATCACACTACCATCATCAATCACACTAGCACCCCCAATCACACTACCACCCCCAATCACACTACCATCATCAATCACACTAGCACCCCCAATCACACTACCACGCCAAATCACATTACCATCATCAATCATACTACCTCCCCCAATCACACTACCACCGCCAATCACACTACCACCCCCAATCACACTACCATCATCAATCATACTACCACCCCCAATCACACAAACATCATCAATCACACTACCACCCCCAATCACACCACCACCCCCAATCACACAAACATCATCAATAACACTACCACCCCCAATCACACAAACATCATCAATCACACTACCACCCCCAATCACACCACCACCCCCAATCACACGAATATCATCAATCACACTACCACCCCCAATTACACTAACATCATCAATCACACTACCATCATCAATCACACTACCATCCCCAATCACACTACCATCATCAATCACACTACCATCATCAATCACACTGCCACCCCCAATCACACTAACATCATCAATCACACTACCATCATCAATCACACTACCACCCCCAATCACACCACCACCCCCAATCACACTAACATCATCAATCACACTACCATCCCCAATCACACTACCATCATCAATCACACTACCACCCCCAATCACACCACCACCCACAATCACACTAACATCATCAATCACACTACCATCATCAATCACACTACCATCCCCAATCACACTACCATCATCAATCACACTACCATCATCAATCACACTACCACCCCCAATCACACCACCACCCCCAATCACACGAACATCATCAATCACACTACCATCATCAATCAAACTACCACCCCCAATCACACTACCACCCCCAATCACACGAACATCATCAATCACACTACCACCCCCAATCACACTACCATCATCAATCAAACTACCATCATCAATCAAACTACCACCCCCAATCACATTAACATCATCAATCACACTACCATCCCCAATCACACTACCACCCCCAATCACACTAACATCATCAATCACACTACCATCATCAATCACACTACCATCCCCAATCACACTACCATCATCAATCACACTACCATCATCAATCACACTACCACCCCCAATCACACTAACATCATCAATCACACTACCATCATCAATCACACTACCACCCCCAATCACACCACCACCCCCAATCACACTAACATCATCAATCACACTACCATCCCCAATCACACTACCATCATCAATCACACTACCACCCCCAATCACACCACCACCCACAATCACACTAACATCATCAATCACACTACCATCATCAATCACACTACCATCCCCAATCACACTACCATCATCAATCACACTACCATCATCAATCACACTACCACCCCCAATCACACCACCACCCCCAATCACACGAACATCATCAATCACACTACCATCATCAATCAAACTACCACCCCCAATCACACTACCACCCCCAATCACACGAACATCATCAATCACACTACCACCCCCAATCACACTACCATCATCAATCAAACTACCATCCCCAATCACACTACCACCCCCAATCACACTACCATCATCAATCACACTACCACCCCCAATCACACGAACATCATCAATCACACTACCATCCCCAATCACACTACCACCCCCAATCACACTACCACCATCAATCACACTACCACCCCCAATCACATTACCATCATCAATGACACTACCACCCCCAATCACACTACCATCATCAATCACACTACCAACCCCAATCACACTACCATCATCAATCACACTAGCACCCCCAATCACACTACCACCCCCAATCACACTACCATCATCAATCACACTAGCACCTCCAATCACACTAACACCCCCAATCACACTACCATCATCAATCACACTAGCACCCCCAATCACACTACCACCCCCAATCACACTACCATCATCAATCACACTAGCACCCCCAATCACACTACCACGCCAAATCACATTACCATCATCAATCATACTACCTCCCCCAATCACACTACCACCGCCAATCACACTACCACCCCCAATCACACTACCATCATCAATCATACTACCACCCCCAATCACACTACCATCCCCAATCACACTACCACTCCCAATCACACTACCATCATCAATCACACTACCAACCCCAATCACACTACCATCATCAATCACACTAGCACCCCCAATCACACTACCACCCCCAATCACACTACCATCATCAATCACACTAGCACCTCCAATCACACTAACACCCCCAATCACACTACCATCATCAATCACACTAGCACCCCCAATCACACTACCACCCCCAATCACACTACCATCATCAATCACACTAGCACCCCCAATCACACTACCACGCCAAATCACATTACCATCATCAATCATACTACCTCCCCCAATCACACTACCACCGCCAATCACACTACCACCCCCAATCACACTACCATCATCAATCATACTACCACCCCCAATCACACTACCATCCCCAATCACACTACCACTCCCAATCACACTACCATCATCAATCACACTACCAACCCCAATCACACTACCATCATCAATCACACTAGCACCCCCAATCACACTACCACCCCCAATCACACTACCATCATCAATCACACTAGCACCTCCAATCACACTAACACCCCCAATCACACTACCATCATCAATCACACTAGCACCCCCAATCACACTACCACCCCAATCACACTACCATCATCAATCACACTAGCACCCCCAATCACACTACCACGCCAAATCACATTACCATCATCAATCATACTACCTCCCCCAATCACACTACCACCGCCAATCACACTACCACCCCCAATCACACTACCATCATCAATCATACTACCACCCCCAATCACACTACCATCCCCAATCACACTACCACTCCCAATCACACTACCATCATCAATCACACTACCACCCCCAATCACACTAACATCATCAATCACACCATCACCCCCAATCACACTAACATCATCAATCACACTACCATCCCCAATCACACTACCATCCCCAATGACACTACCATCCCCAATCACACTACCACCCCCAATCACACTACGACCCCCAATGACACGAACATCATCAATCACACTACCATCATCAATCACACTACCACCCCCAATCACACTACCACCCCCAATCACACTAACATCATCAATCACACTACCACCCCCAATCACACTACCATCATCAATCACACTACCACCCCCAATCACACAAACATCATCAATCACACTACCACCCCCAATCACACTACCACCCCCAATCACACTACCATCATCAATCACACTACCATCCCCAATCACACTAACATCATCAATCACACTACCACCCCCAATCACACTACCATCATCAATCACACTACCACCCCCAATCACACTAACATCATCAATCACACTACCACCCCCAATCACACTACCATCATCAATCACACTACCACCCCCAATCACACAAACATCATCAATCACACTACCACCCCCAATCACACTACCACCCCCAATCACACTAACATCATCAATCACACTACCACCCCCAATCACACTACCACCCCCAATCACACTAACATCATCAATCACACTACCACCCCCAATCACACTACCATCATCCATCACACTACCATCATCAATCACACTACCACCCCCAATCACACCACCACCCCCAATCACTCTAACATCATCAATCACACTACCATCCCGAATCACACTACCATCATCAATCAAACTACCATCCCCAATCACACTACCACCCCCAATCACACTACCATCATCAATCACACTACCACCCCCAATCACACGAACATCATCAATCACACTACCATCCCCAATCACACTACCACCCCCAATCACACTACCACCATCAATCACACTACCACCCCCAATCACATTACCATCATCAATGACACTACCACCCCCAATCACACTACCATCATCAATCACACTACCAACCCCAATCACACTACCATCATCAATCACACTAGCACCCCCAATCACACTACCACCCCCAATCACACTACCATCATCAATCACACTAGCACCTCCAATCACACTAACACCCCCAATCACACTACCATCATCAATCACACTAGCACCCCCAATCACACTACCACCCCCAATCACACTACCATCATCAATCACACTAGCACCCCCAATCACACTACCACGCCAAATCACATTACCATCATCAATCATACTACCTCCTCCAATCACACTACCACCGCCAATCACACTACCACCCCCAATCACACTACCATCATCAATCATACTACCACCCCCAATCACACTACCATCCCCAATCACACTACCACTCCCAATCACACTACCATCATCAATCACACTACCAACCCCAATCACACTACCATCATCAATCACACTAGCACCCCCAATCACACTACCACCCCCAATCACACTACCATCATCAATCACACTAGCACCTCCAATCACACTAACACCCCCAATCACACTACCATCATCAATCACACTAGCACCCCCAATCACACTACCACCCCCAATCACACTACCATCATCAATCACACTAGCACCCCCAATCACACTACCACGCCAAATCACATTACCATCATCAATCATACTACCTCCCCCAATCACACTACCACCGCCAATCACACTACCACCCCCAATCACACTACCATCATCAATCATACTACCACCCCCAATCACACTACCATCCCCAATCACACTACCACTCCCAATCACACTACCATCATCAATCACACTACCAACCCCAATCACACTACCATCATCAATCACACTAGCACCCCCAATCACACTACCACCCCCAATCACACTACCATCATCAATCACACTAGCACCTCCAATCACACTAACACCCCCAATCACACTACCATCATCAATCACACTAGCACCCCCAATCACACTACCACCCCCAATCACACTACCATCATCAATCACACTAGCACCCCCAATCACACTACCACGCCAAATCACATTACCATCATCAATCATACTACCTCCCCCAATCACACTACCACCGCCAATCACACTACCACCCCCAATCACACTACCATCATCAATCATACTACCACCCCCAATCACACTACCATCCCCAATCACACTACCACTCCCAATCACACTACCATCATCAATCACACTACCACCCCCAATCACACTAACATCATCAATCACACCATCACCCCCAATCACACTAACATCATCAATCACACTACCATCCCCAATCACACTACCATCCCCAATGACACTACCATCCCCAATCACACTACCACCCCCAATCACACTACGACCCCCAATGACACGAACATCATCAATCACACTACCATCATCAATCACACTACCACCCCCAATCACACTACCACCCCCAATCACACTAACATCATCAATCACACTACCACCCCCAATCACACTACCATCATCAATCACACTACCACCCCCAATCACACAAACATCATCAATCACACTACCACCCCCAATCACACTACCACCCCCAATCACACTACCATCATCAATCACACTACCATCCCCAATCACACTAACATCATCAATCACACTACCACCCCCAATCACACTACCATCATCAATCACACTACCACCCCCAATCACACTAACATCATCAATCACACTACCACCCCCAATCACACTACCATCATCAATCACACTACCACCCCCAATCACACAAACATCATCAATCACACTACCACCCCCAATCACACTACCACCCCCAATCACACTACCACCCCCAATCACACTAACATCATCAATCACACTACCACCCCCAATCACACTACCATCATCAATCACACTACCATCATCAATCACACTACCACCCCCAATCACACCACCACCCCCAATCACTCTAACATCATCAATCACACTACCATCCCGAATCACACTACCACCCCCAATCACACTACCATCCCCAATCACACTAACATCATCAATCACACTACCATCCCGAATCACACTACCTCCCCCAATCACACTACCACCCCCAATCACACTACCATCATCAATCACACTACCATCATCAATCATACTACCTCCCCCAATCACACTACCACCCCCAATCACACTACCATCATCAATCACACTACCATCATCAATCACACTACCATCATCAATCATACTACCTCCCCCAATCACACCACTACCCCCAATCACACTACCTCCCCCAATCACACCACCACCCCCAATCACACGAACATCATCAATCACACTACCATCATCAATCACACTACCATCCCCAATCACACTACCACCCCCAATCACACTATCAATCACACTACCTCCCCCAATCACACTACCACCCCCAATCACACGAATATCATCAATCACACTACCATCATCAATCACACTACCATCCCCAATCACACTACCACCCCCAATCACACTATCAATCACACTACCACCCCCAATCACACTACCACCCCCAATCACACTAACATCATCAATCACACTACCACCCCCAATCACACTACCATCCCCAATCACACTACCACCCCCAATCACACTAACATCATCAATCACACTACCATCATCAATCATACTACCTCCCCCAATCACACCACCACCCCCAATCACACTACCTCCCCCAATCACACCACCACCCCCAATCACACGAACATCATCAATCACACTACCATCCCCAATCACACTACCACCCCCAATCACACGAATATCATCAATCACACGACCATCATCAATCACACTACCATCCCCAATCACACTACCACCCCCAATCACACTATCAATCACACTACCACCCCCAATCACACTACCACCCCCAATCACACGAACATCATCAATCACACTACCATCCCCAATCACACTACCACCCCCAATCACACTATCATCATCAATCACACTACCATCATCAATCACACTACCACCCCCAATCACACTAACATCATCAATCACACTACCACCCCCAATCACACTACCATCATCAATCACACTACCACCCCCAATCACACAAACATCATCAATCACACTACCACCCCCAATCACACTACCACCCCCAATCACACTACCATCATCAATCACACTACCATCCCCAATCACACTAACATCATCAATCACACTACCACCCCCAATCACACTACCATCATCAATCACACTACCACCCCCAATCACACTAACATCATCAATCACACTACCACCCCCAATCACACTACCATCATCAATCACACTACCACCCCCAATCACACAAACATCATCAATCACACTACCACCCCCAATCACACTACCACCCCCAATCACACTAACATCATCAATCACACTACCACCCCCAATCACACTACCACCCCCAATCACACTAACATCATCAATCACACTACCACCCCCAATCACACTACCATCATCAATCACACTACCATCATCAATCATACTACCACCCCCAATCACACCAACATCATCAATCACACTACCACCCCCAATCACACTACCACCCCCAATCACACTAACATCATCAATCACACTACCACCCCCAATCACACTACCATCATCAATCACACTACCACCCCCAATCACACTAACATCATCAATCACACTACCACCCCCAATCACACTACCATCATCAATCACACTACCACCCCCAATCACACCAACATCATCAATCACACTACCACCCCCAATCACACCACCACCCCCAATCACTCTAACATCATCAATCACACTACCATCCCGAATCACACTACCACCCCCAATCACACTACCATCCCCAATCACACTAACATCATCAATCACACTACCATCCCGAATCACACTACCTCCCCCAATCACACTACCACCCCCAATCACACTACCATCATCAATCACACTACCATCATCAATCATACTACCTCCCCCAATCACACTACCACCCCCAATCACACTACCATCATCAATCACACTACCATCATCAATCATACTACCTCCCCCAGTCACACCACCACCCCCAATCACACTACCTCCCCCAATCACACCACCACCCCCAATCACACGAACATCATCAATCACACTACCATCATCAATCACACTACCATCCCCAATCGCACTACCACCCCCAATCACACTATCAATCACACTACCTCCCCCAATCACACTACCACCCCCAATCACACGAATATCATCAATCACACTACCATCATCAATCACACTACCATCCCCAATCACACTACCACCCCCAATCACACTATCAATCACACTACCACCCCCAATCACACTACCACCCCCAATCACACTAACATCATCAATCACACTACCACCCCCAATCACACTACCATCCCCAATCACACTACCACCCCCAATAACACTAACATCATCAATCACACTACCATCATCAATCACACTACCACCCCCAATCACACTAACATCATCAATCACACTACCACCCCCAATCACACTACCATCCCCAATCACACTACCACCCCCAATAACACTAACATCATCAATCACACTACCATCATCAATCACACTACCATCCCCAATCACACTACCACCCCCAATCACACTATCAATCACACTACCTCCCCCAATCACACTACCTCCCCCAATCACACCACCACCCCCAATCACACGAACATCATCAATCACACTACCATCCCCAATCACACTACCACCCCCAATCACACGAATATCATCAATCACACGACCATCATCAATCACACTACCATCCCCAATCACACTACCACCCCCAATCACACTACCACCCCCAATCACACTACCACCCCCAATCACACGAACATCATCAATCACACTACCATCCCCAATCACACTACCACCCCCAATCACACTATCATCATCAATCACACTACCATCATCAATCACACTACCACCCCCAATCACACTAACATCATCAATCACACTACCACCCCCAGTCACACTACCACCCCCAATCACACTACCACCCCCAATCACACTACCACCCCCAATTACACTAACATCATCAATCACACTACCATCATCAATCACACTACCATCCCCAATCACACTACCACCCCCAATCACACTACCATCCCCAATCACACTACCATCATCAATCACACTACCACCCCCAATCACACTACCACCCCCAATCACACTACCACCCCCAATCACACTAACATCATCAATCACACTACCACCCCCAATCACACTACCACCCCCAATCACACTACCATCATCAATCACACTACCATCCCCAATCACACTACCACCCCCAATCACACTATCATCATCAATCACACTACCATCATCAATCACACTACCACCCCCAATCACACTACCACCCCCAATCACACTACCATCCCCAATCACACTACCATCATCAATCACACTACCATCCCCAATCACACTACCACCCCCAATCACACTATCATCATCAATCACACTATCATCATCAATCACACTACCATCATCAATCACACTACCATCCCCAATCACACGACCATCCCCAATCACACTACCATCATCAATCACACTAGCACCCCCAATCACACTACCACCCCCAATCACACTACCATCATCAATCACACTACCATCCCCAATCACACTACCACCCCCAATCACACTATCATCATCAATCACACTACCATCATCAATCACACTACCACCCCCAATCACACTAACATCATCAATCACACTACCACCCCCAATCACACTACCACCCCCAATCACACTACCACCCCCAATTACACTAACATCATCAATCACACTACCATCATCAATCACACTACCATCCCCAATCACACCACCACCCCCAATCACACTACCGCCCCCAATCACACTACCACCCCCAATCACACTAACATCATCAATCACACTACCACCCCCAATCACACTACCATCCCCAATCACACCACCACCCCCAATCACACTACCACCCCCAATCACACTAACATCTTCAATCACACTACCATCCCCAATCACACTACCATCCCCAATCACACTAACATCATCAATCACACTACCACCCCCAATCACACTACCACCCCCAATCACACAAACATCATCAATCGCACTACCACCCCCAATCACACTACCACCCCCAATCACACTACCATCATCAATCACACTACCATCATCAATCACACTACCACCCCCAATCACACTAACATCATCAATCACACTACCATCATCAATCACACTACCACCCCCAATCACACAAACATCATCAATCGCACTACCACCCCCAATCACACTACCACCCCCAATCACACTACCATCATCAATCACACTACCACCCCCAATCACACTACCACCCCCAATCACACGAACATCATCAATCACACCATCTCCCCCAATCACACTAACATCATCAATCACACTACCACCCCCAATCACACTACCATCCCCAATCACACGAACATCATCAATCACACTACCACCCCCAATCACACGAACATCAACAATCACACTACCATCCCGAATCACACTACCACCCCCAATCACACTACCACCCCCATTCACACTACCATCCCCAATCACACGAACATCATCAATCACACTGCCACCCCCAATCACACTACGACCCCCAATCACACGAACATCATCAATCACACTACCATCCCCAATCACACTACCATCCCCAATCACACCACCACCCCCAATCACACAAACATCATCAATCACACTACCATCATCAATCACACTACCACCCCCAATAACACTACCACCCCCAATCACACAAACATCATCAATCTCACTACCACCCCCAATCACACAAACATCATCAATCACACTACCACCCCCAATCACACGAATATCATCAATCACACTACCACCCCCAATTACACTAACATCATCAATCACACTACCATCATCAATCACACTAACATCATCAATCACACTACCACCCCCAATCACACCACCACCCCCAATCACACTAACATCATCAATCACACTACCATCATCAATCACACTACCATCCCCAATCACACTACCATCATCAATCACACTAACATCATCAATCACACTACCATCATCAATCACACTAACATCATCAATCACACTACCACCCCCAATCACACTACCACCCCCAATCACACCACCACCCCCAATCACACTAACATCATCAATCACACTACCATCATCAATCACACTAACATCCCCAATCACACTACCACCCCCAATCACACTAACATCATCAATCACACTACCATCATCAATCACACTACCACCCCCAATCACACTACCACCCCCAATCACACTACCACCCCCAATCACACTAACATCATCAATCAAAATACCATCATCAATCAAACTACCACCCCCAATCACATTAACATCATCAATTACTCTACCACCCCCAATCACACTACCATCCCCAATCACACGAACATCATCAATCACACTACCATAATCAATCACACTACCACCCCCAATCACACTACCACCCCCAATCACACTAACATCATCAATCACACTACCATCCCCAATCACACTACCACCCCCAATCACACTAACATCATCAATCACACTACCACCCCCAATCACACTAACATCATCAATCACACTACCACCCCCAATCACACGAACATCATCAATCACACTACCACCCCCAATCACACTACCACCCCCAATCACACTAACATCATCAATCACACTACCACCCCCAATCACACTGCCATCCCCAATCACACTACCGTCATCAATCACACTACCACCCCCAATCACACTACCACCCCCAATCACACGAACATCATCAATCACACTACCATCATCAATCACACTACCATCCCCAATCACACTACCACCCCCAATCACACTAACATCATCAATCACACTACCACCCCCAATCACACGAACATCATCAATCACACTACCACCCCCAATCACACTACCATCCCCAATCACACTACCATCATCAATCACACTACCACCCCCAATCACACTACCATCATCAATCACACTACCATCCCCAATCACACTACCACCCCCAATCACACTATCATCATCAATCACACTACCATCATCAATCACACTACCACCCCCAATCACACTACCACCCCCAATCACACTACCATCCCCAATCACACTACCATCATCAATCACACTACCATCCCCAATCACACTACCACCCCCAATCACACTATCATCATCAATCACACTATCATCATCAATCACACTACCATCATCAATCACACTACCATCCCCAATCACACGACCATCCCCAATCACACTACCATCATCAATCACACTAGCACCCCCAATCACACTACCACCCCCAATCACACTACCATCATCAATCACACTACCATCCCCAATCACACTACCACCCCCAATCACACTATCATCATCAATCACACTACCATCATCAATCACACTACCACCCCCAATCACACTAACATCATCAATCACACTACCACCCCCAATCACACTACCACCCCCAATCACACTACCACCCCCAATTACACTAACATCATCAATCACACTACCATCATCAATCACACTACCATCCCCAATCACACCACCACCCCCAATCACACTACCGCCCCCAATCACACTACCACCCCCAATCACACTACCACCCCCAATCACACTACCACCCCCAATCACACTAACATCTTCAATCACACTACCATCCCCAATCACACTACCATCCCCAATCACACTAACATTATCAATCACACTACCACCCCCAATCACACTACCACCCCCAATCACACAAACATCATCAATCGCACTACCACCCCCAATCACACTACCACCCCCAATCACACTACCATCATCAATCACACTACCATCATCAATCACACTACCACCCCCAATCACACTACCATCATCAATCACACTACCATCATCAATCACACTACCACCCCCAATCACACAAACATCATCAATCGCACTACCACCCCCAATCACACTACCACCCCCAATCACACTACCATCATCAATCACACTACCACCCCCAATCACACTACCACCCTCAATCACACGAACATCATCAATCACACCATCTCCCCCAATCACACTAACATCATCAATCACACTACCACCCCCAATCACACTACCATCCCCAATCACACGAACATCATCAATCACACTACCACCCCCAATCACACGAACATCAACAATCACACTACCATCCCGAATCACACTACCACCCCCAATCACACTACCACCCCCATTCACACTACCATCCCCAATCACACGAACATCATCAATCACACTGCCACCCCCAATCACACTACGACCCCCAATCACACGAACATCATCAATCACACTACCATCCCCAATCACACTACCATCCCCAATCACACCACCACCCCCAATCACACAAACATCATCAATCACACTACCATCATCAATCACACTACCACCCCCAATAACACTACCACCCCCAATCACACAAACATCATCAATCTCACTACCACCCCCAATCACACAAACATCATCAATCACACTACCACCCCCAATTACACTAACATCATCAATCACACTACCATCATCAATCACACTAACATCATCAATCACACTACCACCCCCAATCACACTAACATCATCAATCACACTAACATCATCAATCACACTACCATCATCAATCACACTACCATCCCCAATCACACTACCATCCCCAATCACACGAACATCATCAATCACACTACCACCCCCATTCACACTACCATCCCCAATCACACGAACATCATCAATCACACTGCCACCCCCAATCACACTACGACCCCCAATCACACGAACATCATCAATCACACTACCATCCCCAATCACACTACCATCCCCAATCACACCACCACCCCCAATCACACAAACATCATCAATCACACTACCATCATCAATCACACTACCACCCCCAATAACACTACCACCCCCAATCACACAAACATCATCAATCTCACTACCACCCCCAATCACACAAACATCATCAATCACACTACCACCCCCAATTACACTAACATCATCAATCACACTACCATCATCAATCACACTAACATCATCAATCACACTACCACCCCCAATCACACCACCACCCCCAATCACACTAACATCATCAATCACACTACCATCATCAATCACACTACCATCCCCAATCACACTACCATCATCAATCACACTACCATCATCAATCACACTAACATCCCCAATCACACTACCACCCCCAATCACACTAACATCATCAATCACACTACCATCATCAATCACACTACCACCCCCAATCACACTACCACCCCCAATCACACTACCACCCCCAATCACACTACCACCCCCAATCACACTAACATCATCAATCAAAATACCATCATCAATCAAACTACCACCCCCAATCACATTAACATCATCAATTATTCTACCACCCCCAATCACACTACCACCCCCAATCACACGAACATCATCAATCACACTACCATCATCAATCACACTACCATCCCCAATCACACTACCACCCCCAATCACACTAACATCATCAATCACACAACCACCCCCAATCACACGAACATCATCAATCACACTACCACCCCCAATCACACTACCACCCCCAATCACACTACCATCATCAATCACACTACCACCATCAATCACACTACCACCCCCAATCACATTACCATCATCAATCACACTACCACCCCCAATCACACTACCATCATCAATCACACTACCATCATCAATCACACTAGCACCCCCAATCACATTAACATCCCCAATCACACTACCACCCCCAATCACACTAACATCATCAATCACACTACCATCATCAATCACACTACCACCCCCAATCACACTACCATCATCAATCACACTACCATCATCAATCACACTACCACCCCCAATCACACTACCACCCCCAATAACACTACCACCCCCAATCACACGAACATCATCAATCACACTACCACCCCCAATCACACTACCACCCCCAATCACACTACCATCATCAATCAAACTACCATCATCAATCAAACTACCACCCCCAATCACACTACCATCATCAATCACACTACCACCCCCAATCACACTACCACCCCCAATCACACTACCACCGCCAATCACACTACCACCCCCAATCACTCTACCATCCCCAATCACACTACCACCCCCAATCACACTACCATCATCAATCACACTACCACTCCCAATCACACTACCACTCCCAATCACACTACCATCATCAATCACACTACCACCCCCAATCACACTAACATCATCAATCACACTACTATCCCCAATCACACTACCACCCCCAATCACACTACCATCCCCAATAACACTACCACCCCCAATCACACGAACATCATCAATCACACTACCACCCCCAATCACACTACCACCCCCAATCACACGAACATCATCAATCACACCATCACCCCCAATCACACTAACATCATCAATCACACTACCATCCCCAATCACACTACCATCCCCAATGACACTACCATCCCCAATCACACTACCACCCCCAATCACACTACGACCCCCAATGACACGAACATCATCAATCACACTACCATCATCAATCACACTACCACCCCCAATCACACTACCACCCCCAATCACACTAACATCATCAATCACACTACCACCCCCAATCACACCACCACCCCCAATCACACTACCACCCCCAATCACACTACCACCCCCAATCACACGACCATCATCAATCACACTACCACCCCCAATCACACTACCATCATCAATCACACTACCATCATCAATCATACTACCTCCCCCAATCACACTACCACCCCCAATCACACCAACATCATCAATCACACTACCACCCCCAATCACACTACCACCCCCAATCACACTAACATCATCAATCACACTACCACCCCCAATCACACTACCACCCCCAATCACACTAACATCATCAATCACACTACCACCCCCAATCACACTACCATCATCAATCACACTATCATCATCAATCACACTACCACCCCCAATCACACTACCACCCCCAATCACACTAACATCATCAATCACACTACCACCCCCAATCACACTACCACCCCCAATCACACTAACATCATCAATCACACTACCACCCCCAATCACACCACCACCCCCAATCACACTACCACCCCCAATCACACTACCACCCCCAATCACACGAACATCATCAATCACACCATCACCCCCAATCACACTAACATCATCAATCACACTACCATCCCCAATCACACTACCATCCCCAATGACACTACCATCCCCAATCACACTACCACCCCCAATCACACTACGACCCCCAATGACACGAACATCATCAATCACACTACCATCATCAATCACACTACCACCCCCAATCACACTACCACCCCCAATCACACTAACATCATCAATCACACTACCACCCCCAATCACACCACCACCCCCAATCACACTGCCACCCCCAATCACACTACCACCCCCAATCACACGACCATCATCAATCACACTACCACCCCCAATCACACTACCATCATCAATCACACTACCATCATCAATCATACTACCTCCCCCAATCACACTACCACCCCCAATCACACCAACATCATCAATCACACTACCACCCCCAATCACACTACCACCCCCAATCACACTAACATCATCAATCACACTACCACCCCCAATCACACTACCATCATCAATCACACTACCATCATCAATCACACTACCACCCCCAATCACACTACCACCCCCAATCACACTAACATCATCAATCACACTACCACCCCCAATCACACTACCACCCCCAATCACACTAACATCATCAATCACACTACCACCCCCAATCACACCACCACCCCCAATCACACTACCACCCCCAATCACACTACCACCCCCAATCACACGACCATCATCAATCACACTACCTCCCCCAATCACACCACCACCCCCAATCACACTACCACCCCCAATCACACGACCATCATCAATCACACTACCTCCCCCAATCACACCACCACCCCCAATCACACTACCACCCCCAATCACACTACCATCATCAATCACACTACCATCATCAATCATACTACCACCCCCAATCACACGAACATCATCAATCACACTCCCATCCCCAATCACACTACCACCCCCAATCACACGAATATCATCAATCACACTACCATCATCAATCACACTACCACCCCCAAACACACTACCACCCCCAATCACACTAACATCATCAATCACACTACCACCCCCAATCACACTACCATCCCCAATCACACTACCACCCCCAATCACACTAACATCCCCAATCACACTACCACCCCCAATCACACTAACATCATCAATCACACTACCACCCCCAATCACACTACCACCCCCAATCACACTACCACCCCCAATCACACGAACATCATCAATCACACTACCATCCCCAATCACATTACCACCCCCAATCACACTATCATCATCAATCACACTACCATCATCAATCACACTACCATCCCCAATCACACTACCACCCCCAATCACACTAACATCATCAATCACACTACCACCCCCAATCACACTACCACCCCCAATCACACTACCACCCCCAATTACACTAACATCATCAATCACACTACCACCCCCAATCACACGAACATCATCAATCACACTACCATCCCCAATCACACTACCACCCCCAATCACACTACCATCATCAATCACACTACCATCATCAATCACACTACCATCCCCAATCACACTACCACCCCCAATCACACTACCATCCCCAATCACACTACCATCATCAATCACACTACCACCCCCAATCACACTAACATCCCCAATCACACTACCATCCCCAATCACACTACCATCATCAATCACACTACCACCCCCAATCACACTACCACCCCCAATCACACTACCACCCCCAATCACACTAACATCATCAATCACACTAGCACCCCCAATCACACTACCACCCCCAATCACACTACCATCATCAATCACACTACCATCCCCAATCACACTGCCACCCCCAATCACACTATCATCATCAATCACACTACCATCATCAATCACACTACCACCCCCAATCACACTAACATCATCAATCACACTACCACCCCCAATCACACTACCACCCCCAATCACACTACCACCCCCAATTACACTAACATCATCAATCACACTACCATCATCAATCACACTACCATCCCCAATCACACCACCACCCCCAATCACACTACCACCCCCAATCACACTACCACCCCCAATCACACTACCATCCCCAATCACACCACCACCCCCAATCACACTACCACCCCCAATCACACTAACATCTTCAATCACACTACCATCCCCAATCACACTACCATCCCCAATCACACTACCACCCCCAATCACACTAACATCATCAATCACACTACCACCCCCAATCACACTGCCACCCCCAATCACACTAACATCATCAATCACACTACCACCCCCAATCACACTACCATCATCAATCACACTACCACCCCCAATCACACTACCACCCCCAATCACACAAACATCATCAATCGCACTACCACCCCCAATCACACTACCACCCCCAATCACACTACCACCCCCAATCACACTACCATCATCAATCACACTACCACCCCCAATCACACTACCATCATCAATCACACTACCATCATCAATCACACTACCACCCCCAATCACACAAACATCATCAATCGCACTACCACCCCCAATCACACTACCACCCCCAATCACACTACCATCCCCAATCACACTACCATCATCAATCACACTACCACCCCCAATCACACTACCACCCCCAATCACACGAACATCATCAATCACACTACCATCACCAATCACACTACCACCCCCAATCACACTACCATCATCAATCACACTACCACCCCCAATCACACTACCACCCCCAATCACACTACCATCCCCAATCACACGAACATCATCAATGACACTACCACCCCCAATCACACTACCACCCCCATTCACACTACCATCCCCAATCAAACGAACATCATCAATCACACTGCCACCCCCAATCACACTACGACCCCCAATCACACGAACATCATCAATCACACTACCACCCCCAATCACAATAACATCATCAATCACACTACCACCCCCAATAACACTACCACCCCCAATCACACAAACATCATCAATCACACTACCACCCCCAATCACACGAATATCATCAATCACACTACCACCCCCAATCACACTACCATCATCAATCACACTACCATCATCAATCACACTACCACCCCCAATCACACTACCATCATCAATCACACTACCATCATCAATCACACTACCACCCCCAATCACACGAACATCATCAATCACACTACCACCCCCAATCACACAAACATCATCAATCACACTACCACCCCCAATAACACTACCACCCCCAATCACACAAACATCATCAATCACACTACCACCCCCAATCACACGAATATCATCAATCACACTACCACCCCCAATCACACTACCATCATCAATCACACTACCATCATCAATCACACTACCACCCCCAATCACACTACCATCATCAATCACACTACCATCATCAATCACACTACCACCCCCAATCACACGAAGATCATCAATCACACTACCACCCCCAATCACACTACCACCCCCAATCACAATAACATCATCAATCACACTACCACCCCCAATAACACTACCACCCCCAATCACACAAACATCATCAATCACACTACCACCCCCAATCACACAAACATCATCAATCACACTACCACCCCCAATCACACGAATATCATCAATCACACTACCACCCCCAATCACACTACCATCATCAATCACACTACCATCATCAATCACACTACCACCCCCAATCACAATAACATCATCAATCACACTACCATCCCCAATCACACAAACATCATCAATCACACTACCACCCCCAATCACACGAATATCATCAATCACACTACCACCCCCAATCACACTACCATCATCAATCACACTACCATCATCAATCACACTACCACCCCCAATCACACTACCATCATCAATCACACTACCATCCCCAATCACACAAACATCATCAATCACACTACCACCCCCAATCACACAAACATCATCAATCACACTACCACCCCCAATCACAATAACATCATCAATCACACTACCATCCCCAATCACACGAATATCATCAATCACACTACCACCCCCAATCACACGAATATCATCAATCACACTACCACCCCCAATCACACGAATATCATCAATCACACTACCACCCCCAATCACACGAATATCATCAATCACACTACCACCCCCAATCACACGAATATCATCAATCACACTACCACCCCCAATCACACTACCATCATCAATCACACTACCATCATCAATCACACTACCACCCCCAATCACAATAACATCATCAATCACACTACCATCCCCAATCACACAAACATCATCAATCACACTACCACCCCCAATCACACAAACATCATCAATCACACCACCACCCCCAATCACACAAACATCATCAATCACACTACCACCCCCAATCACACAAACATCATCAATCACACTACCACCCCCAATCACAATAACATCATCAATCACACTACCATCCCCAATCACACCACCACCCCCAATCACACAAACATCATCAATCACACCACCACCCCCAATCACACAAACATCATCAATCACACTACCACCCCCAATCACACAAACATCATCAATCACACTACCACCCCCAATCACAATAACATCATGAATCACACTACCATCCCCAATCACACCACCACCCCCAATCACACAAACATCATCAATCACACCACCACCCCCAATCACACAAACATCATCAATCACACTACCACCCCCAATCACACAAACATCATCAATCACACTAACACCCACAATCACACTACCATCATCAATCACACTACCATCATCAATCACACTACCACCCCCAATCACAATAACATCATCAATCACACTACCATCATCAATCACACTACCACCCCCAATCACAATAACATCATCAATCACACTACCACCCCCAATCACACTACCACCCCCAATCACAATAACATCATCAATCACACTACCACCCCCAATAACACTACCACCCCCAATCACACAAACATCATCAATCACACCACCACCCCCAATCACACAAACATCATCAATCACACTACCACCCCCAATCACACAAACATCATCAATCACACTACCACCCCCAATCACACAAACATCATCAATCACACTACCACCCCCAATAACACTACCACCCCCAATCACACAAACATCATCAATCACACTACCACCCCCAATCACACTACCATCATCAATCACACTACCACCCCCAATCACACTACCATCATCAATCACACTACCATCATCAATCACACTACCACCCCCAATCACACTAACATCATCAATCACACTACCATCATCAATCACACTACCACCCCCAATCACACTACCATCATCAATCACACTACCACCCCCAATCACACTACCATCATCAATCACACTACCATCATCAATCACACGACCACCCCCAATCACACTACCATCATCAATCACACTACCACCCCCAATCACACTACCATCATCAATCACACTACCACCCCCAATCACACCACCACCCCCAATCACACTAACATCATCAATCACACTACCATCATCAATCACACTACCATCCCCAATCACACTACCATCATCAATCACACTACCATCATCAATCACACTAACATCCCCAATCACACTACCACCCCCAATCACACTAACATCATCAATCACACTACCATCATCAATCACACTACCACCCCCAATCACACTACCACCCCCAATAACACTACCACCCCCAATCACACGAACATCATCAATCACACTACCACCCCCAATCACACTACCATCATCAATCAAACTACAATCATCAATCAAACTACCACCCCCAATCACATTAACATCATCAATCACACTACCACCCCCAATCACACTACCATCCCCAATCACACTACCACCCCCAATCACACGAACATCATCAATCACACTACCATCCCCAATCACACTACCACCCCCAATCACACTAACATCATCAATCACACTACCACCCCCAATCACACTACCACCCCCAATCACACTACCATCATCAATCACACTACCACCATCAATCACACTACCACCCCCAATCACATTACCATCATCAATCACACTACCACCCCCAATCACACTACCATCATCAATCACACTAGCACCCCCAATCACACTACCACCCCCAATCACACTACCATCATCAATCACACTAGCACATCCAATCACACTAACACCCCCAATCACACTATCATCATCAATCACACTACCACCCCCAATCACACTACCATCATCAATCACACTAGCACCCCCAATCACACTACCACCCCCAATCACACTACCATCATCAATCACACTACCACCCCCAATCACACTACCATCATCAATCACACTAGCACCCCCAATCACACTACCACCCCCAATCACATTACCATCATCAATCACACTACCACCCCCAATCACACTACCATCATCAATCACACTAGCACCCCCAATCACACTACCACCCCCAATCACACTACCATCATCAATCACACTACCACCCCCAATCACACTACCATCATCAATCACACTAGCACCCCCAATCACACTACCACCCCCAATCACACTACCATCATCAATCACACTACCATCCCCAATCACACTACCACCCCCAATCACACTAACATCATCAATCACACTACCACCCCCAATCACACTACCACCCCCAATCACACTACCATCATCAATCACACTACCACCATCAATCACACTACCACCCCCAATCACATTACCATCATCAATCACACTACCACCCCCAATCACACTACCATCATCAATCACACTAGCACCCCCAATCACACTACCACCCCCAATCACACTACCATCATCAATCACACTAGCACCCCCAATCACACTACCACCCCCAATCACACTACCATCCCCAATCACACTACCACCCCCAATCACACTAACATCATCAATCACACTACCATCCCCAATCACACTACCACCCCCAATCACACTACCATCCCCAATCACACTACCATCATCAATCACACTACCATCATCAATCATACTACCACCCCCAATCACACTACCATCCCCAATCACACTACCATCATCAATCACACTACCACCCCCAATCACACTACCATCCCCAATCACACTACCACCCCCAATCACACTACCATCATCAATCATACTACCACCCCCAATCACACTACCATCCCCAATCACACTACCATCATCAATCACACTACCACTCCCAATCACACTACCATCATCAATCACACTACCATCCCCAATCACACTACCATCATCAATCACACTACCACTCCCAATCACACTAACATCATCAATCACACTACCATCCCCAATCACACTACCACCCCCAATCACACTACCATCCCCAATAACACTACCACCCCCAATCACACGAACATCATCAATCACACTACCACCCCCAATCACACTACCACCCCCAATCACACGAACATCATCAATCACACCATCACCCCCAATCACACTAACATCATCAATCACACTACCATCCCCAATGACACTACCATCCCCAATCACACTACCACCCCCAATCACACTACGACCCCCAATGACACGAACATCATCAATCACACTACCATCATCAATCACACTACCATCCCCAATCACACTACCATCCCCAATGACACTACCATCCCCAATCACACTACCACCCCCAATCACACTACGACCCCCAATGACACGAACATCATCAATCACACTACCATCATCAATCACACTACCACCCCCAATCACACTACCACCCCCAATAACACTACCACCCCCAATCACTCGAACATCATCAATCACACTACCACCCCCAATCACACTACCACCCCCAATCACACTACCATCATCAATCAAACTACAATCATCAATCAAACTACCACCCCCAATCACATTAACATCATCAATCACACTACCACCCCCAATCACACGAACATCATCAATCACACTACCATCCCCAATCACACTAACATCATCAATCACACTACCACCCCCAATCACACTACCATCCCCAATCACACTACCACCCCCAATCACACTACCATCATCAATCACACTACCACCATCAATCACACTACCACCCCCAATCACATTACCATCATCAATCACATTACCACCCCCAATCACACTAACATCATCAATCACACTACCATCATCAATCACACTACCATCCCCAATCACACTACCATCCCCAATGACACTACCATCCCCAATCACACTACCACCCCCAATCACACTACGACCCCCAATGACACGAACATCATCAATCACACTACCATCATCAATCACACTACCATCCCCAATCACACTACCATCCCCAATGACACTACCATCCCCAATCACACTACCACCCCCAATCACACTACGACCCCCAATGACACGAACATCATCAATCACACTACCATCATCAATCACACTACCACCCCCAATCACACTACCACCCCCAATAACACTACCACCCCCAATCACACGAACATCATCAATCACACTACCACCCCCAATCACACTACCACCCCCAATAACACTACCACCCCCAATCACACGAACATCATCAATCACACTACCACCCCCAATCACACTACCACCCCCAATCACACTACCATCATCAATCACACTACCATCCCCAATCACACTACCACCCCCAATCACACTACCATCATCAATCACACTACCACCATCAATCACACTACCACCCCCAATCACATTACCATCATCAATCACACTACCACCCCCAATCACATTAACATCATCAATCACACTACCACACCCAATCACACTACCATCATCAATCAAACTACAATCATCAATCAAACTACCACCCCCAATCACATTAACATCATCAATCACACTACCACCCCCAATCACACGAACATCATCAATCACACTACCATCCCCAATCACACTAACATCATCAATCACACTACCACCCCCAATCACACTACCATCCCCAATCACACTACCACCCCCAATCACACTACCACCATCAATCACACTACCACCCCCAATCACATTACCATCATCAATCACACTACCACCCCCAATCACACTACCATCATCAATCACACTACCACCCCCAATCACACTACCATCATCAATCACACTAGCACCTCCAATCACACTACCACCCCCAATCACACTACCATCATCAATCACACTAGCACCTCCAATCACACTAACACCCCCAATCACACTACCATCATCAATCACACTAGCACCCCCAATCACACTACCACCCCCAATCACACTACCATCATCAATCACACTAGCACCCCCAATCACACTACCACCCCCAATCACACTACCATCCCCAATCACACTACCACCCCCAATCACACTAACATCATCAATCACACTACCATCCCCAATCACACTACCACCCCCAATCACACTACCATCCCCAATCACACTACCACCCCCAATCACACTACCATCATCAATCATACTACCACCCCCAATCACACTACCATCCCCAATCACACTACCATCATCAATCACACTACCACCCCCAATCACACTACCATCCCCAATCACACTACCACCCCCAATCACACTACCATCATCAATCATACTACCACCCCCAATCACACTACCATCCCCAATCACACTACCATCATCAATCACACTACCACTCCCAATCACACTACCATCATCAATCACACTACCACCCCCAATCACACTAACATCATCAATCACACTACCATCCCCAATCACACTACCACCCCCAATCACACTACCATCCCCAATAACACTACCACCCCCAATCACACGAACATCATCAATCACACCATCACCCCCAATCACACTAACATCATCAATCACACTACCATCCCCAATGACACTACCATCCCCAATCACACTACCACCCCCAATCACACTACGACCCCCAATGACACGAACATCATCAATCACACTACCATCATCAATCACACTACCATCCCCAATCACACTACCATCCCCAATGACACTACCATCCCCAATCACACTACCACCCCCAATCACACTACGAACCCAATGACACGAACATCATCAATCACACTACCATCATCAATCACACTACCACCCCCAATCACACTACCACCCCCAATCACACTAACATCATCAATCACACTACCACCCCCAATCACACCACCACCCCCAATCACACTACCACCCCCAATCACACTACCACCCCCAATCACACTACCATCATCAATCACACTACCACCCCCAATCACACTACCATCATCAATCACACTACCATCATCAATCATACTACCTCCCCCAATCACACTACCACCCCCAATCACACCAACATCATCAATCACACTACCACCCCCAATCACACTACCACCCCCAATCACACTAACATCATCAATCACACTACCACCCCCAATCACACTACCACCCCCAATCACACTAACATCATCAATCACACTACCACCCCCAATCACACTACCATCATCAATCACACTAACATCATCAATCACACTACCATCCCGAATCACACTACCACCCCCAATCACACTACCATCCCCAATCACACTAACATCATCAATCACACTACCATCCCGAATCACACTACCTCCCCCAATCACACTACCACCCCCAATCACACTATCAATCACACTACCACCCCCAATCACACTACCACCCCCAATCACACTACCATCCCCAATCACACTACCACCCCCAATCACACTATCAATCACACTACCACCCCCAATCACACTACCACCCCCAATCACACTAACATCATCAATCACACTACCATCCCCAATCACACTACCACCCCCAATCACACTATCAATCACACTACCACCCCCAATCACACTACCACCCCCAATCACACGAACATCATCAATCACACTACCACCCCCAATCACACTACCACCCCCAATCACACTATCATCATCAATCACACTACCATCATCAATCACACTACCACCCCCAATCACACTACCATCATCAATCACACTACCACCCCCAATCACACTACCACCCCCAATCACACTACCACCCCCAATCACACTACCACCCCCAATTACACTAACATCATCAATCACACTACCATCATCAATCACACTACCATCCCCAATCACACTACCACCCCCAATCACACTACCATCCCCAATCACACTACCATCATCAATCACACTACCACCCCCAATCACACTACCACCCCCAATCACACTAACATCATCAATCACACTACCACCCCCAATCACACTACCACCCCCAATCACACTACCATCATCAATCACACTAGCACCCCCAATCACACTACCACCCCCAATCACACTACCATCATCAATCACACTACCATCCCCAATCACACTACCACCCCCAATCACACTATCATCATCAATCACACTACCATCATCAATCACACTACCACCCCCAATCACACTAACATCTTCAATCACACTACCATCCCCAATCACACTACCACCCCCAATCACACTGCCACCCCCAATCACACTAACATCATCAATCACACTACCACCCCCAATCACACTACCATCATCAATCACACTACCATCATCAATCACACTCCATCATCAATCACACTACCACCCCCAATCACACTACCACCCCCAATCACACAAACATCATCAATCGCACTACCACCCCCAATCACACTACCACCCCCAATCACACTACCATCATCAATCACACTACCATCATCAATCACACTACCACCCCCAATCACACTACCATCATCAATCACACTACCATCATCAATCACACTACCACCCCCAATCACACAAACATCATCAATCGCACTACCACCCCCAATCACACTACCACCCCCAATCACACTACCACCCCCAATCACACAAACATCATCAATCGCACTACCACCCCCAATCACACTACCACCCCCAATCACACTACCATCATCAATCACACTACCATCATCAATCACACTACCATCATCAATCACACCACCACCCCCAATCACACTACCACCCCCAATCACACAAACATCATCAATCGCACTACCACCCCCAATCACACTACCACCCCCAATCACACTACCATCATCAATCACACTACCATCATCAATCACACCACCACCCCCAATCACACTACCACCCCCAATCACACTACCACCCCCAATCACACTACCATCATCAATCACACTACCATCATCAATCACACTACCACCCCCAATCACACTACCATCATCAATCACACTAGCACCTCCAATCACACTACCACCCCCAATCACACTACCATCATCAATCACACTAGCACCCCCAATCACACTACCATCCCCAATCACACTACCAGCATCAATCACACTACCACCCCCAATCACACTACCACCCCCAATCACACTAACATCATCAATCACACTAACATCATCAATCACACTACCACCCCCAATCACACTAACATCATCAATCACACTAACATCATCAATCACACTACCACCCCCAATCACACTAACATCATCAATCACACTACCACCCCCAATCACACTACCATCATCAATCACACTAGCACCCCCAATCACACTACCACCCCCAATCACACTAACATCATCAATCACACTAACATCATCAATCACACTACCACCCCCAATCACACTACCATCATCAATCACACTAGCACCCCCAATCACACTACCACCCCCAATCACACTACCATCCCCAATCACACTACCACCCCCAATCACACTACCACCCCCAATCACACTACCATCATCAATCACACTACCTCCCCCAATCACACTACCACCCCCAATCACACTACCACCCCCAATCACACTACCATCATCAATCATACTACCTCCCCCAATCACACTACCACCCCCAATCACACTACCACCCCCAATCACACGAACATCATCAATCACACTACCATCATCAATCACACTACCACCCCCAATCACACTATCATCAATCACACTACCATCATCAATCACACTACCACCCCCAATCACACGAACATCATCAATCACACTACCACCCCCAATCACACTACCACCCCCAATCACACTACCATCATCAATCACACTAGCACCCCCAATCACACTACCACCCCCAATCACACTACCATCATCATCACACTAGCACCTCCAATCACACTACCACCCCCAATCACACTAACATCATCAATCACACTACCACCCCCAATCACACTACCACCCCCAATCACACTACCACCCCCAATCACACTACCACCCCCAATTACACTAACATCATCAATCACACTACCATCATCAATCACACTACCATCCCCAATCACACTACCACCCCCAATCACACTACCATCATCAATCACACTACCATCATCAATCACACTACCATCATCAATCACACTACCATCCCCAATCACACTACCACCCCCAATCACACTAACATCCCCAATCACACTACCATCCCCAATCACACTACCATCATCAATCACACTACCACCCCCAATCACACTACCACCCCCAATCACACTAACATCATCAATCACACTACCACCCATAATCACACTACCACCCCCAATCACTCTACCATCATCAATCACACTAGCACCCCCAATCACACTACCACCCCCAATCACACTACCATCATCAATCACACTACCATCCCCAATCACACTACCACCCCCAATCACACTATCATCATCAATCACACTACCATCATCAATCACACTACCACCCCCAATCACACTACCACCCCCAATCACACTACCACCTCCAATTACACTAACATCATCAATCACACTACCATCATCAATCACACTACCATCATCAATCACACTACCATCCCCAATCACACCACCACCCCCAATCACACTACCGCCCCCAATCACACTACCACCCCCAATCACACTAACATCATCAATCACACTACCACCCCCAATCACACTGCCATCCCCAATCACACCACCACCCCCAATCACACTACCACCCCCAATCACACTAACATCTTCAATCACACTAACATCCCCAATCACACTACCATCCCCAATCACACTACCACCCCCAATCACACTAACATCATCAATCACACTACCACCCCCAATCACACTGCCACCCCCAATCACACTAACATCATCAATCACACTACCACCCCCAATCACACTACCATCATCAATCACACTACCATCATCAATCACACTCCATCATCAATCACACTACCACCCCCAATCACACTACCACCCCCAATCACACAAACATCATCAATCGCACTACCACCCCCAATCACACTACCACCCCCAATCACACTACCATCATCAATCACACTACCATCATCAATCACACTACCACCCCCAATCACACTACCATCATCAATCACACTACCATCATCAATCACACTCCATCATCAATCACACTACCACCCCCAATCACACTACCACCCCCAATCACACAAACATCATCAATCGCACTACCACCCCCAATCACACTACCACCCCCAATCACACTACCATCATCAATCACACTACCATCATCAATCACACTACCACCCCCAATCACACTACCATCATCAATCACACTACCATCATCAATCACACTACCACCCCCAATCACACAAACATCATCAATCGCACTACCACCCCCAATCACACTACCACCCCCAATCACACTACCATCATCAATCACGCTACCACCCCCAATCACACTACCACCCCCAATCACACTACCATCATCAATCACACTAGCACCCCCAATCACACTACCACCCCCAATCACACTACCATCATCAATCACACTAGCACCTCCAATCACACTACCACCCCCAATCACACTACCATCATCAATCACACTAGCACCCCCAATCACACTACCACCCCCAATCACACTACCACCCCCAATCACACTACCACCCCCAATCACACTAACATCATCAATCACACTAACATCATCAATCACACTACCACCCCCAATCACACTACCATCATCAATCACACTAACATCATCAATCACACTACCACCCCCAATCACACTACCATCATCAATCACACTAGCACCCCCAATCACACTACCACCCCCAATCACACTACCATCATCAATCACACTAGCACCCCCAATCACACTACCACCCCCAATCACACTACCATCCCCAATCACACTACCACCCCCAATCACACTACCACCCCCAATCACACTACCATCATCAATCACACTACCTCCCCCAATCACACTACCACCCCCAATCACACTACCACCCCCAATCACACTGCCATCATCAATCATACTACCTCCCCCAATCACACTACCATCATCCATCACACTACCACCCCCAATCACACTACCACCCCCAATCACACTACCACCCCCAATCACACGAACATCATCAATCACACTACCATCATCAATCACACTACCACCCCCAATCACACGATCATCAATCACACTACCATCATCAATCACACTACCACCCCCAATCACACTACCATCATCAATCACACTAGCACCCCCAATCACACTACCACCCCCAATCACACTACCATCATCAATCACACTAGCACCTCCAATCACACTACCACCCCCAATCACACTAGCACCCCCAATCACACTAGCACCCCCAATCACACTACCACCCCCAATCACACTACCATCATCAATCACACTAGCACCCCCAATCACACTACCACCCCCAATCACACTACCATCATCAATCACACTAGCACCTCCAATCACACTACCACCCCCAATCACACTACCATCATCAATCACACTAGCACCCCCAATCACACTACCACCCCCAATCACACTACCATCATCAATCACACTAGCACCCCCAATCACACTACCACCCCCAATCACACTACCACCCTCAATCAAACTACCATCATCAATCACACTACCACCCCCAATCACACTACCACCCCCAATCACACTACCAGCCCCAATCACACTACCACGCCCAATCACACTACCATCATCAATCATACTACGACCCCCAATCACACTACCATCCCCAATCACACTACCACCGCCAATCACACTACCACCCCCAATCACACTACCATCCCCAATCACACTACCACCCCCAATCACAATGCCATCATCAATAATACTACCACCCCCAATCACACTACCATCCCCAATCACACTACCACCCCCAATCACACTACCACCCCCAATCACACTACCATCATCAATCACACTACCACCCCCAATCACTCTACCACCCCCAATCACACTACCATCATCAATCATACTACCACCCCCAATCACACTACCACCCCCAATCACACTACCACCCCCAATCACACGACCATCCCCAATCACACGACCATCCCCAATCACACTACCACCCCCAATCACACTTCCATCATCAATCATACTACCACCCCCAATCACACTACCACCCCCAATCACACTACCATCACCAATCACACTACCACCCCCAATCACACTACCATCATCAATCACACTACCATCATCAATCACACTACCACCCCCAATCACACTACCATCATCAATCACACTACCATCCCCAATCACACTACCTCCCCCAATCACACTACCACCCCCAATCACACTAGCACCCCCAATCACACTACCACCCCCAATCACACTACCACCCCCAATCACACTACCATCATCAATCACACTACCATCATCAATCACACTACCACCCCCAATCACACAAACATCATCAATCGCACTACCACCCCCAATCACACTACCATCATCAATCACACTAGCACCCCCAATCACACTACCACCCCCAATCACACTACCATCATCAATCACACTAGCACCCCCAATCACACTACCACCCCCAATCACACTACCATCATCAATCACACTAGCACCTCCAATCACACTACCACCCCCAATCACACTGCCATCATCAATCACACTAGCACCCCCAATCACACTACCACCCCCAATCACACTACCATCATCAATCACACTACCACCCCCAATCACACTACCACCCCCAATCACATTACCATCATCAATCACACTAGCACCTCCAATCACACTACCACCCCCAATCACACTGCCATCATCAATCACACTAGCACCCCCAATCACACTACCACCCCCAATCACACTACCATCATCAATCACACTACCACCCCCAATCACACTACCACCCCCAATCACACTACCATCATCAATCACACTACCACCCCCAATCACACTACCACCCCCAATCACACTACCACCCCCAATCACACTAACATCATCAATCACACTAACATAATCAATCACACTACCACCCCCAATCACACTACCATCATCAATCACACTAGCACCCCTAATCACACTACCACCCCCAATCACACTACCACCGCCAATCACACTACCATCATCAATCACACTAGCACCCCCAATCACACTACCACCCCCAATCACACTAACATCATCAATCACACTACCACCCCCAATCACACTAACATCATCAATCACACTACCATCATCAATCACACTAGCACCCCTAATCACACTACCACCCCCAATCACACTACCACCGCCAATCACACTACCATCATCAATCACACTAGCACCCCCAATCACACTACCACCCCCAATCACACTAACATCATCAATCACACTACCACCCCCAATCACACTAACATCATCAATCACACTACCATCCCCAATCACACTACCACCCCCAATCACACTAACATCATCAATCACACTACCACCCCCAATCACAATACCATCATCAATCACACTACCATCCCCAATCACACTAGCACCCCCAATCACACTACCACCCCCAATCACACTAACATCATCAATCACACTACCACCCCCAATCACACTAACATCATCAATCACACTACCACCCCCAATCACACTACCACCCCCAATCACACTACCATCATCAATCACACTACCACCCCCAATCACACTACCACCCCCAATCACACTACCATCATCAATCATACTACCTCCCCCAATCACACTAACATCATCAATCACACTAACATCATCAATCACACTACCACCCCCAATCACACTAACATCATCAATCACACTACCATCCCCAATCACACTACCACCCCCAATCACACTAACATCATCAATCACACTAACATCATCAATCACACTACCACCCCCAATCACACTAACATCATCAATCACACTACCATCCCCAATCACACTACCACCCCCAATCACACTACCACCCCCAATCACACTACCATCATCAATCACACTACCACCCCCAATCACACTACCACCCCCAATCACACTACCATCATCAATCATACTACCTCCCCCAATCACACTACCACCCCCAATCACACTACCTCCCCCAATCACACTACCACCCCCAATCACACTACCACCCCCAATCACACGACCATCCCCAATCACACTACCACCCCCAATCACACTACCATCATCAATCACACTACCATCATCAATCACACTACCACCCCCAATCGCACTACCATCATCAATCACACTATCATCAATCACACTACCATCATCAATCACACTACCACCCCCAATCACACGAACATCATCAATCACACTACCACCCCCAATCACACTATCATCAATCACACTACCATCATCAATCACACTACCACCCCTAATCACACTATCATCAATCACACTACCATCATCAATTACACTACCATCATCAATCACACTACCACCCCCAATCACACGAACATCATCAATCACACTACCACCCCCAATCACACTACCACCCCCAATCACACTACCATCATCAATCACACTACCATCATCAATCACACTACCACCCCCAATCACACTACCATCATCAATCACACTACCACCCCCAATCACACTACCACCCCCAATCACAGTACCATCATCAATCACACTAGCACCCCCAATCACACTACCACCCCCAATCACACTACCATCATGAATCACACTAGCACCTCCAATCACACTAACACCCCCAATCACACTAGCACCCCCAATCACACTAGCACCCCCAATCACACTACCACCCCCAATCACACTACCATCATCAATCACACTAGCACCCCCAATCACACTGCCACCCCCAATCACACTACCACCCCCAATCACTCTACCATCATCAATCACACTAGCACCTCCAATCACACTACCACCCCCAATCACACTACCATCATCAATCACACTAGCACCCCCAATCACACTACCACCCCCAATCACACTACCATCATCAATCACACTAGCACCCCCAATCACACTACCACCCCCAATCACACTACCACCCCCAATCACACTACCATCATCAATCACACTAGCACCGCCAATCACACTACCACCCCCAATCACACTACCATCATCAATCACACTAGCACCCCCAATCACACTACCACCCCCAATCACACTACCACCCCCAATCACACTACCATCATCAATCACACTAGCACCGCCAATCACACTACCACCCCCAATCACACTACCATCATCAATCACACTACCACCCCCAATCACACTACCACCCCCAATCACACTACCATCATCAATCATACTACCACCCCCAATCACACTACCACCCCCAATCACACTACCACCCCCAATCACACTACCATCATCAATCATACTACCTCCCCCAATCACACTACCACCCCCAATCACACTACCACCCCCAATCACACGACCATCCCCAATCACACTACCATCATCAATCACACTACCACCCCCAATCACACTACCATCATCAATCACACTACCACCCCCAATCACACTAACATCATCAATCACACGAACATCATCAATCACACTACCACCCCCAATCACACTACCACCCCCAATCACACTATCATCAATCACACTACCATCATCAATCACACTACCACCCCCAATCACACTATCATCAATCACACTACCATCATCAATTACACTACCATCATCAATCACACTACCACCCCCAATCACACGAACATCATCAATCACACTACCACCCCCAATCACACTACCACCCCCAATCACACTACCATCATCAATCACACTACCACCCCCAATCACACTACCATCATCAATCACACTACCACCCCCAATCACACTACCACCCCCAATCACACTACCATCATCAATCACACTAGCACCCCCAATCACACTACCACCCCCAATCACACTACCATCATGAATCACACTAGCACCTCCAATCACACTAACACCCCCAATCACACTAGCACCCCCAATCACACTAGCACCCCCAATCACACTACCACCCCCAATCACACTACCATCATCAATCACACTAGCACCCCCAATCACACTACCACCCCCAATCACACTACCACCCCCAATCACACTACCATCATCAATCACACTAGCACCTCCAATCACACTACCACCCCCAATCACACTACCATCATCAATCACACTAGCACCCCCAATCACACTACCACCCCCAATCACACTACCATCATCAATCACACCAGCACCCCCAATCACACTACCACCCCCAATCACACTACCACCCCCAATCACACTACCATCATCAATCACACTAGCACCGCCAATCACACTACCACCCCCAATCACACTACCATCATCAATCACACTAGCACCCCCAATCACACTACCACCCCCAATCACACTACCACCCCCAATCACACTACCATCATCAATCACACTAGCACCGCCAATCACACTACCACCCCCAATCACACTACCATCATCAATCACACTACCACCCCCAATCACACTACCACCCCCAATCACACTACCATCATCAATCATACTACCACCCCCAATCACACTACCACCCCCAATCACACTACCACCCCCAATCACACTACCATCATCAATCATACTACCTCCCCCAATCACACTACCACCCCCAATCACACTACCACCCCCAATCACACGACCATCCCCAATCACACTACCATCATCAATCACACTACCACCTCCAATCACACTACCATCATCAATCACACTACCACCCCCAATCACACTAACATCATCAATCACACTACCATCATCAATCACACTACCACCCCCAATCACACTACCATCATCAATCACACTAGCACCCCCAATCACACTACCACCCCCAATCACACTACCATCCCCAATCACACTACCACCCCCAATCACACTACCACCCCCAATCACACTACCATCATCAATCACACTACCTCCCCCAATCACACTACCACCCCCAATCACACTACCACCCCCAATCACACTACCATCATCAATCATACTACCTCCCCCAATCACACTACCACCCCCAATCACACTACCATCCCCAATCACACTACCACCCCCAATCACACTACCACCCGCAATCACACTACCATCATCAATCACACTAGCACCCCCAATCACACTACCACCCCCAATCACACTACCATCCCCAATCACACTACCTCCCCCAATCACACTACCACCCCCAATCACACTACCACCCCCAATCACACTACCATCATCAATCATACTACCTCCCCCAATCACACTACCACCCCCAATCACACTACCACCCCCAATGACACGAACATCATCAATCACACTACCACCCCCAATCACACTACCACCCCCAATCACACTACCACCCCCAATCACACTACCATCATCAATCACACTACCATCATCAATCACACTACCACCCCCAATCACACTACCATCATCAATCACACTACCACCCCCAATCACACTAGCACCCACAATCACACTACCATCATCAATCACACTAGCACCCCCAATCACACTACCACCCCCAATCACACTACCATCATCAATCACACTAGCACCTCCAATCACACTACCACCCCCAATCACACTAGCACCCCCAATCACACTACCACCCCCAATCACACTACCATCATCAATCACACGAGCACCACCAATCACACTACCACCCCCAATCACACTACCATCATCAATCACACTAGCACCTCCAATCACACTACCACCCCCAATCACACTACCATCATCAATCACACTAGCACCCCCAATCACACTACCACCCCCAATCACACTACCATCATCAATCACACTAGCACCCCCAATCACACTACCACCCCCAATCACACTACCACCCCCAATCACACTACCATCATCAATCATACTACCACCCCCAATCACACTACCATTCCCAATCACACTACCACCGCCAATCACACTACCACCCACAATCACACTACCATCCCCAATCACACTACCGCCCCCAATCACACTACCATCATCAATCATACTACCACCCCCAATCACACTACCACCCCCAATCACACTACCACCCCCAATCACACTACCATCATCAATCATACTACCTCCCCCAATCACACTACCACCCCCAATCACACTACCACCCCCAATCACACGACCATCCCCAATCACACGACCATCCCCAATCACACTACCACCCCCAATCACACTACCATCATCAATCACACTACCATCATCAATCACACTACCACCCCCAATCACACTACCATCATCAATCACACTACCACCCCCAATCACACTAACATCATCAATCACACTACCATCATCAATCACACTACCACCCCCAATCACACCACCATCATCAATCACACTACCATCCCCAATCACACTACCTCCCCCAATCACACTACCACCCCCAATCACACTAGCACCCCCAATCACACTACCACCCCCAATCACACTACCAACCCCAATCACACTACCATCATCAATCACACTACCATCATCAATCATACTACCACCCCCAATCACACTAGCACCCCCAATCACACTACCACCCCCAATCACACTACCACCCCCAATCACACTATCATCAATCACACTACCATCATCAATCACACTACCATCATCAATCACACTACCACCCCCAATCACACAAACATCATCAATCGCACTACCACCCCCAATCACACTACCACCCCCAATCACACTACCATCATCAATCACACTAACATCATCAATCACACTACCACCCCCAATCACACTACCACCCCCAATCACACTACCATCATCAATCACACTAGCACCCCCAATCACACTACCACCCCCAATCACACTACCATCATCAATCACACTAGCACCCCCAATCACACTACCATCCCCAATCACACTAACATCATCAATCACACTAACATCATCAATCACACTACCACCCCCAATCACACTACCTCCCCCAATCACACTACCACCGCCAATCACACTACCATCATCAATCACACTAGCACCCCCAATCACACTACCATCCCCAATCACACGACCATCCCCAATCACACTACCACCCCCAATCACACTTCCATCATCAATCATACTACCACCCCCAATCACACTACCACCCCCAATCACACTACCATCACCAATCACACTACCACCCCCAATCACACTACCATCATCAATCACACTACCATCATCAATCACACTACCACCCCCAATCACACTACCATCATCAATCACACTACCATCCCCAATCACACTACCTCCCCCAATCACACTACCACCCCCAATCACACTAGCACCCCCAATCACACTACCACCCCCAATCACACTACCACCCCCAATCACACAAACATCATCAATCGCACTACCACCCCCAATCACACTACCATCATCAATCACACTAGCACCCCCAATCACACTACCACCCCCAATCACACTACCATCATCAATCACACTAGCACCCCCAATCACACTACCACCCCCAATCACACTACCATCATCAATCACACTAGCACCTCCAATCACACTACCACCCCCAATCACACTGCCATCATCAATCACACTAGCACCCCCAATCACACTACCACCCCCAATCACACTACCATCATCAATCACACTACCACCCCCAATCACACTACCACCCCCAATCACATTACCATCATCAATCACACTAGCACCTCCAATCACACTACCACCCCCAATCACACTGCCATCATCAATCACACTAGCACCCCCAATCACACTACCACCCCCAATCACACTACCATCATCAATCACACTACCACCCCCAATCACACTACCACCCCCAATCACACTACCATCATCAATCACACTACCACCCCCAATCACACTACCACCCCCAATCACACTACCACCCCCAATCACACTAACATCATCAATCACACTAACATAATCAATCACACTACCACCCCCAATCACACTACCATCATCAATCACACTAGCACCCCTAATCACACTACCACCCCCAATCACACTACCACCGCCAATCACACTACCATCATCAATCACACTAGCACCCCCAATCACACTACCACCCCCAATCACACTAACATCATCAATCACACTACCACCCCCAATCACACTAACATCATCAATCACACTACCATCATCAATCACACTAGCACCCCTAATCACACTACCACCCCCAATCACACTACCACCGCCAATCACACTACCATCATCAATCACACTAGCACCCCCAATCACACTACCACCCCCAATCACACTAACATCATCAATCACACTACCACCCCCAATCACACTAACATCATCAATCACACTACCATCCCCAATCACACTACCACCCCCAATCACACTACCACCCCCAATCACACTACCATCATCAATCACACTACCACCCCCAATCACACTACCACCCCCAATCACACTACCTCCCCCAATCACACTACCATCATCAATCATACTACCATCCCCAATCACACTAGCACCCCCAATCACACTACCACCCCCAATCACACTAACATCATCAATCACACTACCACCCCCAATCACACTAACATCATCAATCACACTACCACCCCCAATCACACTACCACCCCCAATCACACTACCATCATCAATCACACTACCACCCCTAATCACACTACCACCCCCAATCACACTACCATCATCAATCATACTACCTCCCCCAATCACACTAACATCATCAATCACACTAACATCATCAATCACACTACCACCCCCAATCACACTAACATCATCAATCACACTACCATCCCCAATCACACTACCACCCCCAATCACACTAACATCATCAATCACACTAACATCATCAATCACACTACCACCCCCAATCACACTAACATCATCAATCACACTACCATCCCCAATCACACTACCACCCCCAATCACACTACCACCCCCAATCACACTACCATCATCAATCACACTACCACCCCCAATCACACTACCACCCCCAATCACACTACCATCATCAATCATACTACCTCCCCCAATCACACTACCACCCCCAATCACACTACCTCCCCCAATCACACTACCACCCCCAATCACACTACCACCCCCAATCACACGACCATCCCCAATCACACTACCACCCCCAATCACACTACCATCATCAATCACACTACCATCATCAATCACACTACCACCCCCAATCGCACTACCATCATCAATCACACTATCATCAATCACACTACCACCCCCAATCACACGAACATCATCAATCACACTACCACCCCCAATCACACTATCATCAATCACACTACCATCATCAATCACACTACCACCCCTAATCACACTATCATCAATCACACTACCATCATCAATTACACTACCATCATCAATCACACTACCACCCCCAATCACACGAACATCATCAATCACACTACCACCCCCAATCACACTACCACCCCCAATCACACTACCATCATCAATCACACTACCATCATCAATCACACTACCACCCCCAATCACACTACCATCATCAATCACACTACCACCCCCAATCACACTACCACCCCCAATCACAGTACCATCATCAATCACACTAGCACCCCCAATCACACTACCACCCCCAATCACACTACCATCATGAATCACACTAGCACCTCCAATCACACTAACACCCCCAATCACACTAGCACCCCCAATCACACTACCACCCCCAATCACACTACCATCATCAATCACACTAGCACCCCCAATCACACTACCAACCCCAATCACACTACCACCCCCAATCACACTACCATCATCAATCACACTAGCACCTCCAATCACACTACCACCCCCAATCACACTACCATCATCAATCACACTAGCACCCCCAATCACACTACCACCCCCAATCACACTACCATCATCAATCACACTAGCACCCCCAATCACACTACCACCCCCAATCACACTACCACCCCCAATCACACTACCATCATCAATCACACTAGCACCGCCAATCACACTACCACCCCCAATCACACTACCATCATCAATCACACTAGCACCCCCAATCACACTACCACCCCCAATCACACTACCACCCCCAATCACACTACCATCATCAATCACACTAGCACCGCCAATCACACTACCACCCCCAATCACACTACCATCATCAATCACACTACCACCCCCAATCACACTACCACCCCCAATCACACTACCATCATCAATCATACTACCACCCCCAATCACACTACCACCCCCAATCACACTACCACCCCCAATCACACTACCATCATCAATCATACTACCTCCCCCAATCACACTACCACCCCCAATCACACTACCACCCCCAATCACACGACCATCCCCAATCACACTACCATCATCAATCACACTACCACCCCCAATCACACTAACATCATCAATCACACGAACATCATCAATCACACTACCACCCCCAATCACACTACCACCCCCAATCACACTATCATCAATCACACTACCATCATCAATCACACTACCACCCCCAATCACACTATCATCAATCACACTACCATCATCAATTACACTACCATCATCAATCACACTACCACCCCCAATCACACGAACATCATCAATCACACTACCACCCCCAATCACACTACCACCCCCAATCACACTACCATCATCAATCACACTACCACCCCCAATCACACTACCATCATCAATCACACTACCACCCCCAATCACACTACCACCCCCAATCACACTACCATCATCAATCACACTAGCACCCCCAATCACACTACCACCCCCAATCACACTACCATCATGAATCACACTAGCACCTCCAATCACACTAACACCCCCAATCACACTAGCACCCCCAATCACACTAGCACCCCCAATCACACTACCACCCCCAATCACACTACCATCATCAATCACACTAGCACCCCCAATCACACTACCACCCCCAATCACACTACCACCCCCAATCACACTACCATCATCAATCACACTAGCACCTCCAATCACACTACCACCCCCAATCACACTACCATCATCAATCACACTAGCACCCCCAATCACACTACCACCCCCAATCACACTACCATCATCAATCACACCAGCACCCCCAATCACACTACCACCCCCAATCACACTACCACCCCCAATCACACTACCATCATCAATCACACTAGCACCGCCAATCACACTACCACCCCCAATCACACTACCATCATCAATCACACTAGCACCCCCAATCACACTACCACCCCCAATCACACTACCACCCCCAATCACACTACCATCATCAATCACACTAGCACCGCCAATCACACTACCACCCCCAATCACACTACCATCATCAATCACACTACCACCCCCAATCACACTACCACCCCCAATCACACTACCATCATCAATCATACTACCACCCCCAATCACACTACCACCCCCAATCACACTACCACCCCCAATCACACTACCATCATCAATCATACTACCTCCCCCAATCACACTGCCACCCCCAATCACACTACCACCCCCAATCACACGACCATCCCCAATCACACAACCATCATCAATCACACTACCACCTCCAATCACACTACCATCATCAATCACACTACCACCCCCAATCACACTAACATCATCAATCACACTACCATCATCAATCACACTACCACCCCCAATCACACTACCATCATCAATCACACTACCATCCCCAATCACACTACCTCCCCCAATCACACTACCATCCCCAATCACACTACCACCCCCAATCACACTACCATCATCAATCACACTAGCACCCCCAATCACACTACCACCCCCAATCACACTAACATCATCAATCACACTAACATCATCAATCACACTACCACCCCCAATCACACTACCATCATCAATCACACTAACATCATCAATCACACTACCACCCCCAATCACACTACCATCATCAATCACACTAGCACCCCCAATCACACTACCACCCCCAATCACACTACCATCCCCAATCACACTACCACCCCCAATCACACTACCACCCCCAATCACACTACCATCATCAATCACACTACCTCCCCCAATCACACTACCACCCCCAATCACACTACCACCCCCAATCACACTACCATCATCAATCATACTACCTCCCCCAATCACACTACCACCCCCAATCACACTACCATCCCCAATCACACTACCACCCCCAATCACACTACCACCCGCAATCACACTACCATCATCAATCACACTAGCACCCCCAATCACACTACCACCCCCAATCACACTACCATCCCCAATCACACTACCTCCCCCAATCACACTACCACCCCCAATCACACTACCACCCCCAATCACACTACCATCATCAATCATACTACCTCCCCCAATCACACTACCACCCCCAATCACACTACCACCCCCAATCACACTACCACCCCCAATGACACGAACATCATCAATCACACTACCACCCCCAATCACACTACCACCCCCAATCACACTACCATCATCAATCACACTACCATCATCAATCACACTACCACCCCCAATCACACTACCATCATCAATCACACTACCACCCCCAATCACACTACCACCCACAATCACACTACCATCATCAATCACACTAGCACCCCCAATCACACTACCACCCCCAATCACACTACCATCATCAATCACACTAGCACCTCCAATCACACTACCCACCCCCAATCACACTCGCACCCCCAATCACACTACCACCCCAAATCACACTACCATCATCAATCACACGAGCACCACCAATCACACTACCACCCCCAATCACACTACCATCATCAATCACACTAGCACCTCCAATCACACTACCACCCCCAATCACACTACCATCATCAATCACACTAGCACCCCCAATCACACTACCACCCCCAATCACACTACCATCATCAATCACACTACCATCATCAATCATACTACCACCCCCAATCACACTACCATTCCCAATCACACTACCACCGCCAATCACACTACCACCCACAATCACACTACCATCCCCAATCACACTACCACCCCCAATCACACTACCATCATCAATCATACTACCACCCCCAATCACACTACCACCCCCAATCACACTACCACCCCCAATCACACTACCATCATCAATCATACTACCTCCCCCAATCACACTACCACCCCCAATCACACGACCATCCCCAATCACACGACCATCCCCAATCACACTACCACCCCCAATCACACTACCATCATGAATCACACTACCATCATCAATCACACTACCACCCCCAATCACACTACCATCATCAATCACACTACCACCCCCAATCACACTAACATCATCAATCACACTACCATCATCAATCACACTACCACCCCCAATCACACCACCATCATCAATCACACTACCATCCCCAATCACACTACCTCCCCCAATCACACTACCACCCCCAATCACACTAGCACCCCCAATCACACTACCACCCCCAATCACACTACCATCCCCAATCACACTACCACCCCCAATCACACTACCACCCCCAATCACACTACCATCATCAATCACACTACCTCCCCCAATCACACTACCACCCCCAATCACACTACCACCCCCAATCACACTACCATCATCAATCATACTACCTCCCCCAATCACACTACCACCCCCAATCACACTACCATCCCCAATCACACTACCACCCCCAATCACACTACCACCCGCAATCACACTACCATCATCAATCACACTAGCACCCCCAATCACACTACCACCCCCAATCACACTACCATCCCCAATCACACTACCTCCCCCAATCACACTACCACCCCCAATCACACTACCACCCCCAATCACACTACCATCATCAATCATACTACCACCCCCAATCACACTACCATCCCCAATCACACTACCTCCCCCAATCACACTACCACCCCCAATCACACTACCACCCCCAATCACACTACCATCCCCAATCACACTACCTCCCCCAATCACACTACCACCCCCAATCACACTACCACCCCCAATCACACTACCATCATCAATCATACTACCTCCCCCAATCACACTACCACCCCCAATCACACTACCACCCCCAATCACACTACCATCATCAATCACACTACCATCATCAATCACACTACCACCCCCAATCACACTACCATCATCAATCACACTACCACCCCCAATCACACTACCACCCACAATCACACTACCATCATCAATCACACTAGCACCCCCAATCACACTACCACCCCCAATCACACTACCATCATCAATCACACTAGCACCTCCAATCACACTACCACCCCCAATCACACTAGCACCCCCAATCACACTACCACCCCCAATCACACTACCATCATCAATCACACGAGCACCACCAATCACACTACCACCCCCAATCACACTACCATCATCAATCACACTAGCACCTCCAATCACACTACCACCCCCAATCACACTACCATCATCAATCACACTAGCACCAACAATCACACTACCACCCCCAATCACACTACCATCATCAATCACACTAGCACCCCCAATCACACTACCACCCCCAATCACTCTACCATCATCAATCACACTACCACCCCCAATCACACTACCACCCCCAATCACACTACCATCATCAATCATACTACCACCCCCAATCACACTACCACCCCCAATCACACTACCACCCCCAATCACACTACCATCATCAATCATACTACCTCCCCCAATCACACTACCACCCCCAATCACACTACCACCCCCAATCACACGACCATCCCCAATCACACAACCATCATCAATCACACTACCACCTCCAATCACACTACCATCATCAATCACACTACCACCCCCAATCACACTAACATCATCAATCACACTACCATCATCAATCACACTACCACCCCCAATCACACTACCATCATCAATCACACCAGCACCCCCAATCACACTACCACCCCCAATCACACTACCACCCCCAATCACACTACCATCATCAATCACACTAGCACCGCCAATCACACTACCACCCCCAATCACACTACCATCATCAATCACACTAGCACCCCCAATCACACTACCACCCCCAATCACACTACCACCCCCAATCACACTACCATCATCAATCACACTAGCACCGCCAATCACACTACCACCCCCAATCACACTACCATCATCAATCACACTACCACCCCCAATCACACTACCACCCCCAATCACACTACCATCATCAATCATACTACCACCCCCAATCACACTACCACCCCCAATCACACTACCATCATCAATCATACTACCTCCCCCAATCACACTACCACCCCCAATCACACTACCACCCCCAATCACACGACCATCCCCAATCACACAACCATCATCAATCACACTACCACCTCCAATCACACTACCATCATCAATCACACTACCACCCCCAATCACACTAACATCATCAATCACACTACCATCATCAATCACACTACCACCCCCAATCACACTACCATCATCAATCACACTACCATCCCCAATCACACTACCTCCCCCAATCACACTACCATCCCCAATCACACTACCACCCCCAATCACACTACCATCATCAATCACACTAGCACCCCCAATCACACTACCACCCCCAATCACACTAACATCATCAATCACACTAACATCATCAATCACACTACCACCCCCAATCACACTACCATCATCAATCACACTAACATCATCAATCACACTACCACCCCCAATCACACTACCATCATCAATCACACTAGCACCCCCAATCACACTACCACCCCCAATCACACTACCATCCCCAATCACACTACCACCCCCAATCACACTACCACCCCCAATCACACTACCATCATCAATCACACTACCTCCCCCAATCACACTACCACCCCCAATCACACTACCACCCCCAATCACACTACCATCATCAATCATACTACCTCCCCCAATCACACTACCACCCCCAATCACACTACCATCCCCAATCACACTACCACCCCCAATCACACTACCACCCGCAATCACACTACCATCATCAATCACACTAGCACCCCCAATCACACTACCACCCCCAATCACACTACCATCCCCAATCACACTACCTCCCCCAATCACACTACCACCCCCAATCACACTACCACCCCCAATCACACTACCATCATCAATCATACTACCTCCCCCAATCACACTACCACCCCCAATCACACTACCACCCCCAATCACACTACCACCCCCAATGACACGAACATCATCAATCACACTACCACCCCCAATCACACTACCACCCCCAATCACACTACCATCATCAATCACACTACCATCATCAATCACACTACCACCCCCAATCACACTACCATCATCAATCACACTACCACCCCCAATCACACTACCACCCACAATCACACTACCATCATCAATCACACTAGCACCCCCAATCACACTACCACCCCCAATCACACTACCATCATCAATCACACTAGCACCTCCAATCACACTACCCACCCCCAATCACACTCGCACCCCCAATCACACTACCACCCCAAATCACACTACCATCATCAATCACACGAGCACCACCAATCACACTACCACCCCCAATCACACTACCATCATCAATCACACTAGCACCTCCAATCACACTACCACCCCCAATCACACTACCATCATCAATCACACTAGCACCCCCAATCACACTACCACCCCCAATCACACTACCATCATCAATCACACTACCATCATCAATCATACTACCACCCCCAATCACACTACCATTCCCAATCACACTACCACCGCCAATCACACTACCACCCACAATCACACTACCATCCCCAATCACACTACCACCCCCAATCACACTACCATCATCAATCATACTACCACCCCCAATCACACTACCACCCCCAATCACACTACCACCCCCAATCACACTACCATCATCAATCATACTACCTCCCCCAATCACACTACCACCCCCAATCACACGACCATCCCCAATCACACGACCATCCCCAATCACACTACCACCCCCAATCACACTACCATCATGAATCACACTACCATCATCAATCACACTACCACCCCCAATCACACTACCATCATCAATCACACTACCACCCCCAATCACACTAACATCATCAATCACACTACCATCATCAATCACACTACCACCCCCAATCACACCACCATCATCAATCACACTACCATCCCCAATCACACTACCTCCCCCAATCACACTACCACCCCCAATCACACTAGCACCCCCAATCACACTACCACCCCCAATCACACTACCATCCCCAATCACACTACCACCCCCAATCACACTACCACCCCCAATCACACTACCATCATCAATCACACTACCTCCCCCAATCACACTACCACCCCCAATCACACTACCACCCCCAATCACACTACCATCATCAATCATACTACCTCCCCCAATCACACTACCACCCCCAATCACACTACCATCCCCAATCACACTACCACCCCCAATCACACTACCACCCGCAATCACACTACCATCATCAATCACACTAGCACCCCCAATCACACTACCACCCCCAATCACACTACCATCCCCAATCACACTACCTCCCCCAATCACACTACCACCCCCAATCACACTACCACCCCCAATCACACTACCATCATCAATCATACTACCACCCCCAATCACACTACCATCCCCAATCACACTACCTCCCCCAATTACACTACCACCCCCAATCACACTACCACCCCCAATCACACTACCATCCCCAATCACACTACCTCCCCCAATCACACTACCACCCCCAATCACACTACCACCCCCAATCACACTACCATCATCAATCATACTACCTCCCCCAATCACACTACCACCCCCAATCACACTACCACCCCCAATCACACTACCATCATCAATCACACTACCATCATCAATCACACTACCACCCCCAATCACACTACCATCATCAATCACACTACCACCCCCAATCACACTACCACCCACAATCACACTACCATCATCAATCACACTAGCACCCCCAATCACACTACCACCCCCAATCACACTACCATCATCAATCACACTAGCACCTCCAATCACACTACCACCCCCAATCACACTAGCACCCCCAATCACACTACCACCCCCAATCACACTACCATCATCAATCACACGAGCACCACCAATCACACTACCACCCCCAATCACACTACCATCATCAATCACACTAGCACCTCCAATCACACTACCACCCCCAATCACACTACCATCATCAATCACACTAGCACCAACAATCACACTACCACCCCCAATCACACTACCATCATCAATCACACTAGCACCCCCAATCACACTACCACCCCCAATCACTCTACCATCATCAATCACACTACCACCCCCAATCACACTACCACCCCCAATCACACTACCATCATCAATCATACTACCACCCCCAATCACACTACCATCCCCAATCACACTACCACCCCCAATCACACTACCACCCCCAATCACACTACCATCATCAATCACACTACCTCCCCCAATCACACTACCACCCCCAATCACACTACCACCCCCAATCACACTACCATCATCAATCATACTACCTCCCCCAATCACACTACCACCCCCAATCACACTACCATCATCAATCATACTACCTCCCCCAATCACACTACCACCCCCAATCACACTACCACCCCCAATCACACGACCATCCCCAATCACACAACCATCATCAATCACACTACCACCTCCAATCACACTACCATCATCAATCACACTACCACCCCCAATCACACTAACATCATCAATCACACTACCATCATCAATCACACTACCACCCCCAATCACACTACCATCATCAATCACACTACCATCCCCAATCACACTACCTCCCCCAATCACACTACCATCCCCAATCACACTACCACCCCCAATCACACTACCATCATCAATCACACTAGCACCCCCAATCACACTACCACCCCCAATCACACTAACATCATCAATCACACTAACATCATCAATCACACTACCACCCCCAATCACACTACCATCATCAATCACACTAACATCATCAATCACACTACCACCCCCAATCACACTACCATCATCAATCACACTAGCACCCCCAATCACACTACCACCCCCAATCACACTACCATCCCCAATCACACTACCACCCCCAATCACACTACCACCCCCAATCACACTACCATCATCAATCACACTACCTCCCCCAATCACACTACCACCCCCAATCACACTACCACCCCCAATCACACTACCATCATCAATCATACTACCTCCCCCAATCACACTACCACCCCCAATCACACTACCATCCCCAATCACACTACCACCCCCAATCACACTACCACCCGCAATCACACTACCATCATCAATCACACTAGCACCCCCAATCACACTACCACCCCCAATCACACTACCATCCCCAATCACACTACCTCCCCCAATCACACTACCACCCCCAATCACACTACCACCCCCAATCACACTACCACCCCCAATGACACGAACATCATCAATCACACTACCACCCCCAATCACACTACCACCCCCAATCACACTACCATCATCAATCACACTACCATCATCAATCACACTACCACCCCCAATCACACTACCATCATCAATCACACTACCACCCCCAATCGCACTACCACCCACAATCACACTACCATCATCAATCACACTAGCACCCCCAATCACACTACCACCCCCAATCACACTACCATCATCAATCACACTAGCACCTCCAATCACACTACCACCCCCAATCACACTACCATCATCAATCACACTAGCACCCCCAATCACACTACCACCCCCAATCACACTACCATCATCAATCACACTAGCACCCCCAATCACACTACCACCCCCAATCACACTACCACCCCCAATCACACTACCATCATCAATCATACTACCACCCCCAATCACACTACCATTCCCAATCACACTACCACCGCCAATCACACTACCACCCACAATCACACTACCATCCCCAATCACACTACCACCCCCAATCACACTACCATCATCAATCATACTACCACCCCCAATCACACTACCACTCCCAATCACACTACCACCCCCAATCACACTACCATCATCAATCATACTACCTCCCCCAATCACACTACCACCCCCAATCACACTACCACCCCCAATCACACGACCATCCCCAATCACACGACCATCCCCAATCACACTACCACCCCCAATCACACTACCATCATGAATCACACTACCATCATCAATCACACTACCACCCCCAATCACACTACCATCATCAATCACACTACCACCCCCAATCACACTAACATCATCAATCACACTACCATCATCAATCACACTACCACCCCCAATCACACCACCATCATCAATCACACTACCATCCCCAATCACACTACCTCCCCCAATCACACTACCACCCCCAATCACACTAGCACCCCCAATCACACTACCACCCCCAATCACACTACCATCCCCAATCACACTACCACCCCCAATCACACTACCACCCCCAATCACACTACCATCATCAATCACACTACCTCCCCCAATCACACTACCACCCCCAATCACACTACCACCCCCAATCACACTACCATCATCAATCATACTACCTCCCCCAATCACACTACCACCCCCAATCACACTACCATCCCCAATCACACTACCACCCCCAATCACACTACCACCCGCAATCACACTACCATCATCAATCACACTAGCACCCCCAATCACACTACCACCCCCAATCACACTACCATCCCCAATCACACTACCTCCCCCAATCACACTACCACCCCCAATCACACTACCACCCCCAATCACACTACCATCATCAATCATACTACCACCCCCAATCACACTACCATCCCCAATCACACTACCTCCCCCAATCACACTACCACCCCCAATCACACTACCACCCCCAATCACACTACCATCCCCAATCACACTACCTCCCCCAATCACACTACCACCCCCAATCACACTACCACCCCCAATCACACTACCATCATCAATCATACTACCTCCCCCAATCACACTACCACCCCCAATCACACTACCACCCCCAATCACACTACCATCATCAATCACACTACCATCATCAATCACACTACCACCCCCAATCACACTACCATCATCAATCACACTACCACCCCCAATCACACTACCACCCACAATCACACTACCATCATCAATCACACTAGCACCCCCAATCGCACTACCACCCCCAATCACACTACCATCATCAATCACACTAGCACCTCCAATCACACTACCACCCCCAATCACACTAGCACCCCCAATCACACTACCACCCCCAATCACACTACCATCATCAATCACACGAGCACCACCAATCACACTACCACCCCCAATCACACTACCATCATCAATCACACTAGCACCTCCAATCACACTACCACCCCCAATCACACTACCATCATCAATCACACTAGCACCCCCAATCACACTACCACCCCCAATCACACTACCATCATCAATCACACTAGCACCCCCAATCACACTACCACCCCCAATCACACTACCACCCCCAATCACACTACCATCATCAATCATACTACCACCCCCAATCACACTACCATTCCCAATCACACTACCACCGCCAATCACACTACCACCCACAATCACACTACCATCATCAATCACACTACCACCCCCAATCACACTACCACCCCCAATCACACTACCATCATCAATCACACTACCACCCCCAATCACACTACCACCCCCAATCACACTACCATCATCAATCATACTACCACCCCCAATCACACTACCACCCCCAATCACACTACCACCCCCAATCACACTACCATCATCAATCATACTACCTCCCCCAATCACACTACCACCCCCAATCACACTACCACCCCCAATCACACGACCATCCCCAATCACACGACCATCCCCAATCACACTTCCACCCCCAATCACACTACCATCATGAATCACACTACCATCATCAATCACACTACCACCCCCAATCACACTACCATCATCAATCACACTACCACCCCCAATCACACTAACATCATCAATCACACTACCATCATCAATCACACTACCACCCCCAATCACACCACCATCATCAATCACACTACCATCCCCAATCACACTACCTCCCCCAATCACACTACCACCCCCAATCACACTAGCACCCCCAATCACACTACCACCCCCAATCACACTACCAACCCCAATCACACTACCATCATCAATCACACTACCATCATCAATCATACTACCACCCCCAATCACACTAGCACCCCCAATCACACTACCACCCCCAATCACACTACCACCCCCAATCACACTATCATCAATCACACTACCATCATCAATCACACTACCATCATCAATCACACTACCACCCCCAATCACACAAACATCATCAATCGCACTACCACCCCCAATCACACTACCACCCCCAATCACACTACCATCATCAATCACACTACCATCATCAATCACACTACCACCCCCAATCACACTACCACCCCCAATCACACTACCATCATCAATCACACTAGCACCCCCAATCACACTACCACCCCCAATCACACTACCATCATCAATCACACTAGCACCCCCAATCACACTACCATCCCCAATCACACTAACATCATCAATCACACTAACATCATCAATCACACTACCACCCCCAATCACACTACCTCCCCCAATCACACTACCACCGCCAATCACACTACCATCATCAATCACACTAGCACCCCCAATCACACTACCACCCCCAATCACACTACCACCGCCAATCACACTACCACCCCCAATCACACTACCATCATCAATCACACTACCTCCCCCAATCACACTACCACCCCCAATCACACTACCACCCCCAATCACACTACCATCATCAATCACACTACCTCCCCCAATCACACTACCACCCCCAATCACACTGCCATCATCAATCACACTACCTCCCCCAATCACACTACCACCCCCAATCACACTACCACCCCCAATCACACTACCATCATCAATCACACTACCTCCCCCAATCACACTACCACCCCCAATCACACTACCATCATCAATCACACTACCTCCCCCAATCACACTACCACCCCCAATCACACTACCACCCCCAATCACACTACCATCATCAATCATACTACCTCCCCCAATCACACTACCATCCCCAATCACACTACCATCATCAATCACACTCCCACCCCCAATCACACTACCACCCCCAATCACACTACCATCATCAATCACACTACCTCCCCCAATCACACTACCACCCCCAATCACACTACCACCCCCAATCACACTACCACCCCCAATCACACGAACATCATCAATCACACTACCATCATCAATCACACTACCACCCCCAATCACACTATCATCAATCACACTACCACCCCCAATCACACTACCATCATCAATCACACTACCACCCCCAATCACACGAACATCATCAATCACACTACCACCCCCAATCACACTACCACCCCCAATCACACTACCATCATCAATCACACTACCATCATCAATCTGACTACCACCCCCAATCACACTACCATCATCAATCACACTACCACCCCCAATCACACGAACATCATCAATCACACTACCACCCCCAATCACACTACCACCCCCAATCACACTACCATCATCAATCACACTACCATCATCAATCTGACTACCACCACCAATCACACTACCACCCCCAATCACACTACCATCATCAATCACACTAGCACCCCCAATCACACTACCACCCCCAATCACACTACCATCATCAATCACACTAGCACCTCCAATCACACTACCACCCCCAATCACACTAGCACCCCCAATCACACTAGCACCCCCAATCACACTACCACCCCCAATCACACTACCATCATCAATCACACTAGCACCCCCAATCACACTAGCACCCCCAATCACACTACCATCATCAATCACACTACCACCCCCAATCACACTACCATCATCAATCACACTAGCACCCCCAATCACACTACCACCCCCAATCACACTACCATCATCAATCACACTAGCACCCCCAATCACACTACCACCCCCAATCACACTACCACCCCCAATCACACTACCATCATCAATCACACTACCACCCCCAATCACACTACCAGCCCCAATCACACTACCATCATCAATCATACTACCACCCCCAATCACACTACCATCCCCAATCACACTAACATCATCAATCACACTACCACCGACAATCACACTACCATCATCAATCACACTACCACCCCCAATCACAATACCATCATCAATCATACTACCACCCCCAATCACACTACCACCCCCAATCACAATACCATCATCAATCATACTACCACCCCCAATCACACTACCATCCCCAATCACACTACCACCCCCAATCACACTACCATCATCAATCATACTACCACCCCCAATCACACTACCACCCCCAATCACACTACCATCATCAATCACACTACCACCCCCAATCACACTACCACCCCCAATCACACTACCATCATCAATCATACTACCACCCCCAATCACACTACCACCCCCAATCACACTACCACCCCCAATCACACTACCATCATCAATCATACTACCTCCCCCAATCACACTACCACCCCCAATCACACTACCACCCCCAATCACACGACCATCCCCAATCACACGACCATCCCCAATCACACTACCACCCCCAATCACACTACCATCATCAATCACACTACCATCATCAATCACACTACCACCCCCAATCACACTACCATCATCAATCACACTACCACCCCCAATCACACTACCATCATCAATCACACTAGCACCTCCAATCACACTACCACCCCCAATCACACTACCATCATCAATCACACTAGCACCCCCAATCACACTACCACCCCCAATCACACTACCATCATCAATCACACTAGCACCCCCAATCACACTACCACCCCCAATCACACTACCACCCCCAATCACACTACCATCATCAATCACACTACCACCCCCAATCACACTACCACCCCCAATCAAACTACCATCATCAATAATACTACCTCCCCCTATCACACTACCACCCCCAATCACACTACCAGCCCCAATCACACTACCACCGCCAATCACACTACCACCCCCAATCACACTACCACCCCCAATCACACTACCATCATCAATCACACTACCACCCCCAATCACACTACCACCCCCAATCACACTACCATCATCAATCATACTACCACCCCAAATCACACTACCACCCCCAATCACACTACCACCCCCAATCAAACTACCATCATCAATAATACTACCACCCCCAATCACACTACCATCATCAATCACACTAGCACCCCCAATCACACTACCACCCCCAATCACATTACCACCGCCAATCACACTACCACCCCCAATCACACTACCATCCCCAATCACACTACCACCGCCAATCACACTACCACCCCCAATCACACTACCACCCCCAATCACACTACCATCATCAATCACACTACCACCCCCAATCACACTACCACCCCCAATCACACTACCATCATCAATCATACTACCACCCCAAATCACACTACCACCCCCAATCACACTACCACCCCCAATCAAACTACCATCATCAATAATACTACCTCCCCCAATCACACTACCACCCCCAATCACACTACCACCCCCAATCACACGACCATCCCCAATCACACGAGCATCCCCAATCACACTACCACCCCCAATCACACTACCATCATCAATCACACTACCATCATCAATCACACTCCCACCCCCAATCACACTACCATCATCAATCACACTACCACCCCCAATCACACTACCATCATCAATCACACTAACATCATCAATCACACTACCACCCCCAATCACACTACCTCCCCCAATCACACTACCACCCCCAATCACACTAGTACCCCCAATCACACTACCACCCCCAATCACACTACCACCCCCAATCACACTACCATCATCAATCACACTACCATCATCAATCATACTACCACCCCCAATCACACGAACATCATCAATCACACTACCACCCCCAATCACACTATCATCAATCACACTACCATCATCAATCACACTACCATCATCAATCACACTACCACCCCCAATCACACAAACATCATCAATCGCACTACCACCCCCAATCACACTACCACCCCCAATCACACTACCATCATCAATCACACTACCATCATCAATCACAATACCACCCCCAATCACACTACCACCCCCAATCACACTACCATCATCAATCACACTACCACCCCCAATCACACTACCACCCCCAATCACACTACCATCATCAATCACACTAGCACCCCCAATCACACTACCACCCGCAATCACACTACCATCATCAATCACACTAGCACCTCCAATCACACTACCACACCCACTCACACTACCATCATCAATCACACTAGCACCCCCATCACACTACCACCCCCAATCACACTACCACCCCCAATCACACTACCATCATCAATCACACTAGCACCCCCAATCACACTACCACCCCCAATCACACTACCACCCCCAATCACACTAACATCATCAATCACACCAGCACCGCCAATCACACTACCACCCCCAATCACACTACCACCGCCAATCACACTACCATCATCAATCACACTAGCACCCCCAATCACACTACCACCCCCAATCACACTAACATCATCAATCACACTAACATCATCAATCACACTACCACCCCCAATCACACTAACATCATCAATCACACTACCATCCCCAATCACACTACCACCCCCAATCACACTACCACCCCCAATCACACTACCATCATCAATCACACTACCACCCCCAATCACACTACCACCCCCAATCACACTACCATCATCAATCACACTACCATCATCAATCACACTACCACCCCAAATCACACTAACATCATCAATCACACAACCATCCCCAATCACACTACCATCATCAATCACACTACCACCCCCAATCACACTACCACCCCCAATCACACTAACATCATCAATCACACTACCATCCCCAATCACACTACCATCCCCAATCACACTAACATCATCAATCACACTACCACCCCCAATCACACTACCATCCCCAATCACACTAACATCATCAATCACACTACCATCCCCAATCACACTACCACCCCCAATCACACTACCATCATCAATCACACTACCACCCCCAATCACACTACCATCCCCAATCACACTAACATCATCAATCACACTACCACCCCCAATCACACTACCACCCCCAATCACACTACCATCCCCAATCACACTACCACCCCCAATCACACTACGACCCCCAATCACACTACCATCATCAATCACACTACCACCCCCAATCACACTACCTCCCCCAATCACACTACCACCCCCAATCACACTACCACCCCCAATCACATTACCATCATCAATCATACTACCTCCCCCAATCACACTACCACCCCCAATCACACTACCTCCCCCAATCACACTACCACCCCCAATCACACTACCACCCCCAATCACACTACCATCATCAATCATACTACCTCCCCCAATCACACTACCACCCCCAATCACACTACCACCCCCAATCACACGACCATCCCCAATCACACTACCACCCCCAATCACACTACCATCATCAATCACACTATCATCAATCACACTACCATCATCAATCACACTACCACCCCCAATCACACGACCATCCCCAATCACACTACCACCCCCAATCACACTACCATCCCAATCACACTATCATCAATCACACTACCACCCCCAATCACACTATCATCAATCACACTACCATCATCAATCACACTACCACCCCCAATCACACGAACATCATCAATCACACTACCACCCCCAATCACACGAACATCATCAATCACACTACCATCATCAATCACACTAGCACCCCCAATCACACTACCACCCCCAATCACACTACCACCCCCAATCACACTACCACCCCCAATCACACTACCATCATCAATCACACTACCATCATCAATCACACTACCACCGCCAATCACACTACCACCCCCAATCACACTACCACCCCCAATCACACGACCATCCCCAATCACACGACCATCCCCAATCACACGACCATCCCCAATCACACTACCATCATCAATCACACTACCATCATCAATCACACTACCACCCCCAATCACACTAACATCATCAATCACACTACCATCATCAATCACACTACCACCCCCAATCACACTACCATCATCAATCACACTACCATCCCCAATCACACTACCACCCCCAATCACACTACCACCCCCAATCACACTACCATCATCAATCACACTACCATCATCAATCACACTAACATCATCAATCACACTACCATCCCCAATCACACTACCACCCCCAATCACACTACCACCCCCAATCACACTACCATCATCAATCACACTACCATCATCAATCACACTACCACCCCCAATCACACTACCACCCCCAATCACACTACCATCATCAATCACACTAGCACCTCCAATCACACTACCACCCCCAATCACACTACCATCATCAATCACACTAGCACCCCCATCACACTACCACCCCCAATCACACTACCACCCCCAATCACACTACCATCATCAATCACACTAGCACCCCCAATCACACTACCACCCCCAATCACACTACCACCCCCAATCACACTAACATCATCAATCACACTAGCAGCCCCAATCACACCACCACCCCCAATCACACTACCACCGCCAATCACACTACCATCATCAATCACACTAGCACCCCCAATCACACTACCACCCCCAATCACACTAACATCATCAATCACACTACCACCCCCAATCACACTAACATCATCAATCACACTGCCATCCCCAATCACACTACCACCCCCAATCACACTACCACCCCCAATCACACTACCATCATCAATCACACTACCATCATCAATCACACTACCATCATCAATCACACTACCACCCCCAATCACACTAACATCATCAATCACACTACCATCCCCAATCACACTACCACCCCCAATCACACTACCACCCCCAATCACACTACCATCATCAATCACACTACCACCCCCAATCACACCACCACCCCCAATCACACTACCACCCCCAATCACACTACCACCCCCAATCACACTACCATCATCAATCACACTACCACCCCCAATCACACCACCACCCCCAATCACACTACCACCCCCAATCACACTACCATCCCCAATCACACTACCATCCCCAATCACACTACCACCCCCAATCACACTACCACCCCCAATCACACTAACATCATCAATCACACTACCATCCCCAATCACACTACCACCCCCAATCACACTAACATCATCAATCATACTACCTCCCCCAATCACACTACCACCCCCAATCACACTACCTCCCCCAATCACACTACCATCATCAATCAAACTACCTCCCCCAATCACACTACCACCCCCAATCACACTACCTCCCCCAATCACACTACCACCCCCAATCACACTACCACCCCCAATCACACTACCATCATCAATCACACTACCACCCCCAATCACACTACCACCATCAATCACACTACCATCATCAATCACACTACCATCATAAATCACACTACCATCATCAATCACACTACCACCCCCAATCACACTACCATCATCAATCACACTATCATCAATCACACTACCACCCCCAATCACACGAACATCATCAATCACACTACCACCCCCAATCACACTACCACCCCCAATCACACTACCATCATCAATCACACTACCATCATCAATCACACTACCACCCCCAATCACACTACCATCATCAATCACACTACCACCCCCAATCACACTACCATCATCAATCACACTAGCACCCCCAATCACACTACCACCCCCAATCACACTACCATCCCCAATCACACTAGCACCCCCAATCACACTAGCACCCCCAATCACACTACCACCCCCAATCACACAACCATCATCAATCACACTAGCACCCCCAATCACACTACCACGCCCAATCACACTACCACCCCCAATCACACTACCATCATCAATCACACTAGCACCCCCAATCACACTACCACCCCCAATCACACTACCATCATCAATCACACTAGCACCCCCAATCACACTACCACCCCCAATCACACTACCACCCCCAATCACACTACCATCATCAATCACACTACCACCCCCAATCACACTACCAGCCCCAATCACACTACCTCCCCCAATCACACTACCACCGCCAATCACACTACCACCCCCAATCACACTACCATCCCCAATCACACTACCACCCCCAATCACACTACCATCATCAATCACACTAGCACCCCCAATCACACTACCATCATCAATCACACTACCACCCCCAATCACACGACCACCCCCAATCACACTACCACCCCCAATCACACTACCATCATCAATCATACAACCTCCCCCAATCACACTACCACCCCCAATCACACTACCACCCCCAATCACACGACCATCCCCAATCACACGACCATCCCCAATCACACTACCATCATCAATCACACTACCATCATCAATCACACTACCACCCCCAATCACACTAACATCATCAATCACACTACCATCATCAATCACACTACCACCCCCTATCACACTACCATCATCAATCACACTACCACCCCCAATCACACTACCATCCCCAATCACACTACCATCCGCAATCACACTACCACCCCCAATCACACTACCATCCCCAATCACACTACCACCCCCAATCACACTACCACCCCCAATCTCACTACCATCATCAATCACACTACCACCCCCAATCACACTACCTCCCCCAATCACACTACCACCCCCAATCACACTACCACCCCCAATCACACTACCATCATCAATCACACTACCACCCCCAATCACACTACCTCCCCCAATCACACTACCACCCCCAATCACACTACCTCCCACAATCACACTACCACCCCCAATCACACTACCACCCCCAATCACACTACCATCATCAATCATACTACCTCCCCCAATCACACTACCACCCCCAATCACACTACCACCCCCAATCACACGACCATCCCCAATCACACTACCACCCCCAATCACACTACCATCATCAATCACACTACCATCATCAATCACACTACCACCCCCAATCACACTACCATCATCAATCACACTATCATCAATCACACTACCATCATCAATCACACTACCATCATCAATCACACTACCACCCCCAATCACACGAACATCATCAATCACACTACCACCCCCAATCACACTACCACCCCCAATCACACTATCATCAATCACACTACCATCATCAATCACACTACCACCCCCAATCACACGAACATCATCAATCACACTACCATCATCAATCACTCTACCACCCCCAATCACACGAACATCATCAATCACACTACCACCCCCAATCACACTACCACCCCCAATCACACTACCATCATCAATCACACTACCATCATCAATCACACTACCACCCCCAATCACGCTACCATCATCAATCACACTAGCACCCCCAATCACACTACCACCCCCAATCACACTACCATCATCAATCACACTAGCACCTCCAATCACACTACCACCCCCAATCACACTAGCACCCCCAATCACACTAGCACCCCCAATCACACTACCACCCCCAATCACACTACCATCATCAATCACACTAGCACCCCCAATCACACTACCACCTCCAATCACACTACCACCCCCAATCACACTAGCACCCCCAATCACACTACCACCCCCAATCACACTACCATCATCAATCACACTAGCACCCCCAATCACACTGCCACCCCCAATCACACTACCACCCCCAATCACACTACCATCATCAATCACACTACCACCCCCAATCACACTACCAGCCCCAATCACACTACCTCCCCCAATCACACTACCACCGCCAATCACACTACCACCCCCAATCACACTACCATCCCCAATCACACTACCACCCCCAATCACACTACCATCCCCAATCACACTACCACCCCCAATCACACTACCATCATCAATCACACTAGCACCCCCAATCACACTACCACCGCCAATCACACTACCACCCCCAATCACACTACCATCCCCAATCACACTACCACTCCCAATCACACTACCATCATCAATCACACTACCACCCCCAATCACACTACCACCCCCAATCACACTACCATCATCAATCATACTACCACCCCCAATCACACGACCACCCCCAATCACACTACCATCATCAATCATACAACCTCCCCCAATCACACTACCATCATCAATCACACTACCATCATCAATCACACTACCACCCCCTATCACACTACCATCATCAATCACACTACCACCCCCAATCACACTACCATCATCAATCACACTACCATCATCAATCACACTACCACCCCCAATCACACTACCATCATCAATCACACTACCATCCCCAATCACACTACCTCCCCCAATCACACTACCATCATCAATCACACTACCACCCCCAATCACACGAACATCATCAATCACACTACCACCCCCAATCACACTACCACCCCCAATCACACTACCAACCCCAATCACGCTACCACCCCCAATCACACTACCATCATCAATCACACTACCACCCCCAATCACACTACCACCCCCAATCACACTAACATCATCAATCACACTGCCAACCCCAATCACACTACCAACCCCAATCACACTAACATCATCAATCACACTACCACCCCCAAGCACACTACCACCCCCAATCACACTAACATCATCAATCACACTACCACCCCCAATCACACTACCATCATCAATCACACTAACATCATCAATCACACTACCACCCCCAATCACACTACCATCATCAATCACACTACCACCCCAATCACACTACCACCCCCAATCACACTACCATCATCAATCACACTACCACCCCAATCACACTACCACCCCCAATCACACTACCATCAGCAATCACACTACCACCCCCAATCACACTACCATCATCAATCACACTAACATCATCAATCACACTACCACCCCCAATCACACTACCATCATCAATCACACTACCACCCCAATCACACTACCACCCCAATCACACTACCATCAGCAATCACACTACCACCCCCAATCACACTGCTATCATCAATCACACTACCACCCCCAATCACACTACCACCCCCAATCACACCACCACCCCCAATCACACTAACATCATCAATCACACTACCACCCCCAATCACACTACCATCATCAATCACACTACCACCCCCAATCACACTACCACCCCCAATCACACTACCACCCCCAATCACACTACCATCATCAATCACACTACCATCATCAATCACACTACCACCCCCAATCACACTACCATCCCCAATCACACTACCACCCCCAATCACACTACCATCCCCAATCACACTACCACCCCCAATCACACTACCACCCCCAATCACACTACCATCGTCAATCACACTACCACCCCCAATCACACTACCACCCCCAATCACACTACCACCCCCAATCACACTACCATCCCCAATCACACTACCACCCCCAATCACACTACCATCGTCAATCACACTACCATCGTCAATCACACTACCACCCCCAATCACACTACCACCCCCAATCACACTACCATCCCCAATCACACTACCATCCCCAATCACACTACCATCCCCAATCACACTACCACCCCCAATCACACTACCACCCCCAATCACACTACCATCCCCAATCACACTACCATCACCAATCACACTACCATCATCAATCACACTACCACCCCCAATCACACTACCACCTCCAATCACACTACCACCCCCAATCACACTACCATCCCCAATCACACTACCATCATCAATCACACTACCACCCCCAATCACACTACCACCCCCAATCACACTACCACCCCCAATCACACTACCATCATCAATCACACTACCACCCCCAATCACACTACCATCATCAATCACACTACCACCCCCAATCACACGAACATCATCAATCACACTACCACCCCCAATCACACGAACATCATCAATCACACTACCACCCCCAATCACACTACCACCCCCAATCACACTACCAACCCCAATCACGCTACCACCCCCAATCACACTACCATCATCAATCACACTACAACCCCCAATCACACTACCACCCCCAATCACACTAACATCATCAATCACACTACCAACCCCAATCACACTACCACCCCCAATCACACTACCACCCCCAATCACACTACCATCATCAATCACACTACCACCCCCAATCACATTACCACCCCCAATCACACTACCATCAGCAATCACACTACCACCCCCAATCACACTACCACCCCCAATCACACTAACAACATCAATCACACTAACATCATCAATCACACTGCTATCATCAATCACACTACCAACCCCAATCACACTACCACCCCCAATCACACTGCCATCCCCAATCACACTACCATCATCAATCACACTACCACCCCCAATCACATTACCACCCCCAATCACACTACCATCAGCAATCACACTACCACCCCCAATCACACTACCACCCCCAATCACACTAACATCATCAATCACACTACCATCCCCAATCACACTACCATCCCCAATCACACTAACATCATCAATCACACTACCACCCCCAATCACACTACCATCCCCAATCACACTAACATCATCAATCACACTACCATCCCCAATCACACTACCACCCCCAATCACACTACCATCATCAATCACACTACCACCCCCAATCACACTACCATCCCCAATCACACTAACATCATCAATCACACTACCACCCCCAATCACACTACCACCCCCAATCACACTACCATCCCCAATCACACTACCACCCCCAATCACACTACGACCCCCAATCACACTACCATCATCAATCACACTACCACCCCCAATCACACTACCTCCCCCAATCACACTACCACCCCCAATCACACTACCACCCCCAATCACATTACCATCATCAATCATACTACCTCCCCCAATCACACTACCACCCCCAATCACACTACCTCCCCCAATCACACTACCATCATCAATCATACTACCACCCCCAATCACACTACCACCCCCAATCACACGACCATCCCCAATCACACTACCACCCCCAATCACACTACCATCATCAATCACACTATCATCAATCACACTACCATCATCAATCACACTACCACCCCCAATCACACGACCATCCCCAATCACACTACCACCCCCAATCACACTACCATCATCAATCACACTATCATCAATCACACTACCATCATCAATCACACTACCACCCCCAATCACACGACCATCCCCAATCACACTACCACCCCCAATCACACTACCATCCCAATCACACTATCATCAATCACACTACCATCATCAATCACACTACCACCCCCAATCACACTATCATCAATCACACTACCATCATCAATCACACTACCACCCCCAATCACACGAACATCATCAATCACACTACCACCCCCAATCACACGAACATCATCAATCACACTACCATCATCAATCACACTAGCACCCCCAATCACACTACCACCCCCAATCACACTACCACCCCCAATCACACTACCATCATCAATCACACTACCATCATCAATCACACTACCACCGCCAATCACACTACCACCCCCAATCACACTACCACCCCCAATCACACGACCATCCCCAATCACACGACCATCCCCAATCACACGACCATCCCCAATCACACTACCATCATCAATCACACTACCATCATCAATCACACTACCACCCCCAATCACACTAACATCATCAATCACACTACCATCATCAATCACACTACCACCCCCAATCACACTACCATCATCAATCACACTACCATCCCCAATCACACTACCACCCCCAATCACACTACCACCCCCAATCACACTACCACCCCCAATCACACTACCATCATCAATCACACTACCATCATCAATCACACTAACATCATCAATCACACTACCATCCCCAATCACACTACCACCCCCAATCACACTACCACCCCCAATCACACTACGATCATCAATCACACTACCATCATCAATCACACTACCACCCCCAATCACACTACCACCCCCAATCACACTACCATCATCAATCACACTAGCACCTCCAATCACACTACCACCCCCAATCACACTACCATCATCAATCACACTAGCACCCCCATCACACTACCACCCCCAATCACACTACCACCCCCAATCACACTACCATCATCAATCACACTAGCACCCCCAATCACACTACCACCCCCAATCACACTACCACCCCCAATCACACTAACATCATCAATCACACTAGCAGCCCCAATCACACCACCACCCCCAATCACACTACCACCGCCAATCACACTACCATCATCAATCACACTGCCACCCCCAATCACACTACCACCCCCAATCACACTACCATCATCAATCACACTACCACCCCCAATCACACTACCAGCCCCAATCACACTACCTCCCCCAATCACACTACCACCGCCAATCACACTACCACCCCCAATCACACTACCATCCCCAATCACACTACCACCCCCAATCACACTACCATCCCCAATCACACTACCACCCCCAATCACACTACCATCATCAATCACACTAGCACCCCCAATCACACTACCACCGCCAATCACACTACCACCCCCAATCACACTACCATCCCCAATCACACTACCACCCCCAATCACACTACCATCATCAATCACACTACCACCCCCAATCACACTACCACCCCCAATCACACTACCATCATCAATCACACTACCACCCCCAATCACACGACCACCCCCAATCACACTACCATCATCAATCATACAACCTCCCCCAATCACACTACCATCATCAATCACACTACCATCATCAATCACACTACCACCCCCTATCACACTACCATCATCAATCACACTACCACCCCCAATCACACTACCATCATCAATCACACTACCATCATCAATCACACTACCACCCCCAATCACACTACCATCATCAATCACACTACCATCCCCAATCACACTACCTCCCCCAATCACACTACCATCATCAATCACACTACCACCCCCAATCACACGAACATCATCAATCACACTACCACCCCCAATCACACTACCACCCCCAATCACACTACCAACCCCAATCACGCTACCACCCCCAATCACACTACCATCATCAATCACACTACCACCCCCAATCACACTACCACCCCCAATCACACTAACATCATCAATCACACTGCCAACCCCAATCACACTACCAACCCCAATCACACTAACATCATCAATCACACTACCACCCCCAATCACACTACCACCCCCAATCACACTAACATCATCAATCACACTACCACCCCCAATCACACTACCATCATCAATCACACTACCACCCCAATCACACTACCACCCCCAATCACACTACCATCAGCAATCACACTACCACCCCCAATCACACTACCATCATCAATCACACGAACATCATCAATCACACTGCTATCATCAATCACACTACCACCCCCAATCACACTACCACCCCCAATCACACCACCACCCCCAATCACATTACCACCCCCAATCACACTACCACCCCCAATCACACTACCATCATCAATCACACTACCATCATCAATCACACTACCACCCCCAATCACACTACCATCCCCAATCACACTACCACCCCCAATCACACTACCATCCCCAATCACACTACCACCCCCAATCACACTACCACCCCCAATCACACTACCACCCCCAATCACACTACCATCCCCAATCACACTACCACCCCCAATCACACTACCATCGTCAATCACACTACCATCGTCAATCACACTACCACCCCCAATCACACTACCACCCCCAATCACACTACCATCCCCAATCACACTACCATCCCCAATCACACTACCATCCCCAATCACACTACCACCCCCAATCACACTACCACCCCCAATCACACTACCATCCCCAATCACACTACCATCACCAATCACACTACCATCATCAATCACACTACCACCCCCAATCACACTACCACCTCCAATCACACTACCACCCCCAATCACACTACCATCCCCAATCACACTACCATCATCAATCACACTACCACCCCCAATCACACTACCATCATCAATCACACTACCACCCCCAATCACACGAACATCATCAATCACACTACCACCCCCAATCACACTACCACCCCCAATCACACTACCAACCCCAATCACGCTACCACCCCCAATCACACTACCATCATCAATCACACTACCACCCCCAATCACACTACCACCCCCAATCACACTAACATCATCAATCACACTACCAACCCCAATCACACTACCACCCCCAATCACACTACCACCCCCAATCACACTACCATCATCAATCACACTACCACCCCCAATCATATTACCACCCCCAATCACACTACCATCAGCAATCACACTACCACCCCCAATCACACTACCACCCCCAATCACACTAACAACATCAATCACACTAACATCATCAATCACACTACCACCCCCAATCACACTACCATCCCCAATCACACTACCACCCCCAATCACACTAACATCATCAATCACACTACCACCCCCAATCACACTACCACCCCCAATCACACTAACATCATCAATCACACTACCATCCCCAATCACACTACCATCCCCAATCACACTAACATCATCAATCACACTACCACCCCCAATCACACTACCATCCCCAATCACACTACCATCCCCAATCACACTAACATCATCAATCACACTACCATCCCCAATCACACTACCACCCCCAATCACACTACCATCATCAATCACACTACCACCCCCAATCACACTACCATCCCCAATCACACTAACATCATCAATCACACTACCACCCCCAATCACACTACCACCCCCAATCACACTACGACCCCCAATCACACTACCATCATCAATCACACTACCACCCCCAATCACACTACCTCCCCCAATCACACTACCACCCCCAATCACACTACCACCCCCAATCACATTACCATCATCAATCATACTACCTCCCCCAATCACACTACCACCCCCAATCACACTACCTCCCCCAATCACACTACCACCCCCAATCACACTACCACCCCCAATCACACTACCATCATCAATCATACTACCTCCCCCAATCACACTACCACCCCCAATCACACTACCACCCCCAATCACACGACCATCCCCAATCACACTACCACCCCCAATCACACTACCATCATCAATCACACTATCATCAATCACACTACCATCATCAATCACACTACCACCCCCAATCACACGACCATCCCCAATCACACTACCACCCCCAATCACACTACCATCCCAATCACACTATCATCAATCACACTACCATCATCAATCACACTACCACCCCCAATCACACTATCATCAATCACACTACCATCATCAATCACACTACCACCCCCAATCACACGAACATCATCAATCACACTACCACCCCCAATCACACGAACATCATCAATCACACTACCATCATCAATCACACTAGCACCCCCAATCACACTACCACCCCCAATCACACTACCATCATCAATCACACTACCATCATCAATCACACTACCACCGCCAATCACACTACCACCCCCAATCACACTACCACCCCCAATCACACGACCATCCCCAATCACACGACCATCCCCAATCACACGACCATCCCCAATCACACGACCATCCCCAATCACACTACCATCATCAATCACACTACCATCATCAATCACACTACCACCCCCAATCACACTAACATCATCAATCACACTACCATCATCAATCACACTACCACCCCCAATCACACTACCATCATCAATCACACTACCATCCCCAATCACACTACCACCCCCAATCACACTACCACCCCCAATCACACTACCACCCCCAATCACACTACCATCATCAATCACACTACCATCATCAATCACACTAACATCATCAATCACACTACCATCCCCAATCACACTACCACCCCCAATCACACTACCACCCCCAATCACACTACCATCATCAATCACACTACCATCATCAATCACACTACCACCCCCAATCACACTACCACCCCCAATCACACTACCATCATCAATCACACTAGCACCTCCAATCACACTACCACCCCCAATCACACTACCATCATCAATCACACTAGCACCCCCATCACACTACCACCCCCAATCACACTACCACCCCCAATCACACTACCATCATCAATCACACTAGCACCCCCAATCACACTACCACCCCCAATCACACTACCACCCCCAATCACACTAACATCATCAATCACACTAGCAGCCCCAATCACACCACCACCCCCAATCACACTACCACCGCCAATCACACTACCATCATCAATCACACTAGCACCCCCAATCACACTACCACCCCCAATCACACTAACATCATCAATCACACTAACATCATCAATCACACTACCACCCCCAATCACACTAACATCATCAATCACACTGCCATCCCCAATCACACTACCACCCCCAATCACACTACCACCCCCAATCACACTACCATCATCAATCACACTACCACCCCAATCACACTACCACCCCCAATCACACTACCATCATCAATCACACTACCATCATCAATCACACTACCATCATCAATCACACTACCACCCCCAATCACACTAACATCATCAATCACACTACCATCCCCAATCACACTCCCACCCCCAATCACACTACCACCCCCAATCACACTACCATCATCAATCACACTACCACCCCCAATCACACTACCACCCCCAATCACACTAACATCATCAATCACACAACCATCCCCAATCACACTACCACCCCCAATCACACGAACATCATCAATCACACTACCATCCCCAATCACACTACCATCCCCAATCACACTACCACCCCCAATCACACTACCACCCCCAATCACACTAACATCATCAATCACACTACCATCCCCAATCACACTACCACCCCCAATCACACTAACATCATCAATCATACTACCTCCCCCAATCACACTACCACCCCCAATCACACTACCTCCCCCAATCACACTACCATCATCAATCATACTACCTCCCCCAATCACACTACCACCCCCAATCACACTACCTCCCCCAATCACACTACCACCCCCAATCACGCTACCACCCCCAATCACACTACCATCATCAATCATACTACCTCCCCCAATCACACTACCACCCCCAATCACACTACCACCATCAATCACACTACCATCATCAATCACACTACCATCATAAATCACACTACCATCATCAATCACACTACCACCCCCAATCACACTACCATCATCAATCACACTATCATCAATCACACTACCACCCCCAATCACACTACCATCATCAATCACACTAGCACCCCCAATCACACTACCACCCCCAATCACACTACCATCATCAATCACACTACCACCCCCAATCAGACTACCTCCCCCAATCACACTACCATCATCAATCACACTACCACCCCCAATCACACTACCATCATCAATCACACTAGCACCCCCAATCACACTACCACCCCCAATCACACTACCATCCCCAATCACACTAGCACCCCCAATCACACTAGCACCCCCAATCACACTACCACCCCCAATCACACAACCATCATCAATCACACTAGCACCCCCAATCACACTACCACGCCCAATCACACTACCACCCCCAATCACACTACCATCATCAATCACACTAGCACCCCCAATCACACTACCACCCCCAATCACACTACCATCATCAATCACACTAGCACCCCCAATCACACTACCACCCCCAATCACACTACCACCCCCAATCACACTACCATCATCAATCACACTACCACCCCCAATCACACTACCAGCCCCAATCACACTACCTCCCCCAATCACACTACCACCGCCAATCACACTACCACCCCCAATCACACTACCATCCCCAATCACACTACCATCATCAATCACACTAGCACCCCCAATCACACTACCATCATCAATCACACTACCACCCCCAATCACACGACCACCCCCAATCACACTACCACCCCCAATCACACTACCATCATCAATCATACAACCTCCCCCAATCACACTACCACCCCCAATCACACTACCACCCCCAATCACACGACCATCCCCAATCACACGACCATCCCCAATCACACTACCATCATCAATCACACTACCATCATCAATCACACTACCACCCCCAATCACACTAACATCATCAATCACACTACCATCATCAATCACACTACCACCCCCAATCACACTAACATCATCAATCACACTACCATCCCCAATCACACTACCACCCCCAATCACACTACCACCCCCAATCACACTACCATCATCAATCACACTACCACCCCCAATCACACTACCTCCCCCAATCACACTACCATCCCCAATCACACTACCATCCCCAATCACACTACCACCCCCAATCACACTACCATCCCCAATCACACTACCACCCCCAATCACACTACCACCCCCAATCACACTACCTCCCACAATCACACTACCACCCCCAATCACACTACCACCCCCAATCACACTACCATCCCCAATCACACTACCATCCCCAATCACACTAACATCATCAATCACACTACCATCATCAATCACACTACCACCCCCAATCACACTAACATCATCAATCACACTACCATCCCCAATCACACTACCATCCCCAATCACACTACCACCCCCAATCACACTACCATCCCCAATCACACTACCATCCCCAATCACACTACCACCCCCAATCACACTACCATCCCCAATCACACTACCACCCCCAATCACACTACCACCCCCAATCACACTACCTCCCACAATCACACTACCACCCCCAATCACACTACCATCATCAATCACACTACCACCCCCAATCACACTACCTCCCCCAATCACACTACCACCCCCAATCACACTACCACCCCCAATCACACTACCATCATCAATCACACTACCACCCCCCAATCACACTACCTCCCCCAATCACACTACCACCCCCAATCACACTACCTCCCACAATCACACTACCACCCCCAATCACACTACCACCCCCAATCACACTACCATCATCAATCATACTACCTCCCCCAATCACACTACCACCCCCAATCACACTACCACCCCCAATCACACGACCATCCCCAATCACACTACCACCCCCAATCACACTACCATCATCAATCACACTACCATCATCAATCACACTACCACCCCCAATCACACTACCATCATCAATCACACTATCATCAATCACACTACCATCATCAATCACACTACCATCATCAATCACACTACCACCCCCAATCACACGAACATCATCAATCACACTACCACCCCCAATCACACTACCACCCCCAATCACACTATCATCAATCACACTACCATCATCAATCACACTACCACCCCCAATCACACGAACATCATCAATCACACTACCATCATCAATCACTCTACCACCCCCAATCACACGAACATCATCAATCACACTACCACCCCCAATCACACTACCACCCCCAATCACACTACCATCATCAATCACACTACCATCATCAATCACACTACCACCCCCAATCACGCTACCATCATCAATCACACTAGCACCCCCAATCACACTACCACCCCCAATCACACTACCATCATCAATCACACTAGCACCTCCAATCACACTACCACCCCCAATCACACTAGCACCCCCAATCACACTAGCACCCCCAATCACACTACCACCCCCAATCACACTACCATCATCAATCACACTACCACCCCCAATCACACTACCTCCCCCAATCACACTACCACCCCCAATCACACTACCTCCCACAATCACACTACCACCCCCAATCACACTACCACCCCCAATCACACTACCATCATCAATCATACTACCTCCCCCAATCACACTACCACCCCCAATCACACTACCACCCCCAATCACACGACCATCCCCAATCACACTACCACCCCCAATCACACTACCATCATCAATCACACTACCATCATCAATCACACTACCACCCCCAATCACACTACCATCATCAATCACACTATCATCAATCACACTACCATCATCAATCACACTACCATCATCAATCACACTACCACCCCCAATCACACTACCATCATCAATCATACTACCTCCCCCAATCACACTACCACCCCCAATCACACTACCACCCCCAATCACACGACCATCCCCAATCACACTACCACCCCCAATCACACGAACATCATCAATCACACTACCACCCCCAATCACACTACCACCCCCAATCACACTATCATCAATCACACTACCATCATCAATCACACTACCATCATCAATCACACGAACATCATCAATCACACTACCACCCCCAATCACACTACCACCCCCAATCACACTACCATCATCAATCACACTACCATCATCAATCACACTACCACCCCCAATCACACGAACATCATCAATCACACTACCATCATCAATCACTCTACCACCCCCAATCACACGAACATCATCAATCACACTACCACCCCCAATCACACTACCACCCCCAATCACACTACCATCATCAATCACACTACCATCATCAATCACACTACCACCCCCAATCACGCTACCATCATCAATCACACTAGCACCCCCAATCACACTACCACCCCCAATCACACTACCATCATCAATCACACTAGCACCTCCAATCACACTACCACCCCCAATCACACTAGCACCCCCAATCACACTAGCACCCCCAATCACACTACCACCCCCAATCACACTACCATCATCAATCACACTAGCACCCCCAATCACACTACCACCCCCAATCACACTACCACCCCCAATCACACTAGCACCCCCAATCACACTACCACCCCCAATCACACTACCATCATCAATCACACTAGCACCCCCAATCACACTGCCACCCCCAATCACACTACCACCCCCAATCACACTACCATCATCAATCACACTACCACCCCCAATCACACTACCACCCCCAATCACACTACCACCCCCAATCACACTACCACCCCCAATCACACTACCACCCCCAATCACACTACCAGCCCCAATCACACTACCTCCCCCAATCACACTACCACCGCCAATCACACTACCACCCCCAATCACACTACCATCCCCAATCACACTACCACCCCCAATCACACTACCATCCCCAATCACACTACCACCCCCAATCACACTACCATCATCAATCACACTAGCACCCCCAATCACACTACCACCGCCAATCACACTACCACCCCCAATCACACTACCATCCCCAATCACACTACCACCCCCAATCACACTACCATCATCAATCACACTACCACCCCCAATCACACTACCACCCCCAATCACACTACCATCATCAATCATACTACCACCCCCAATCACACGACCACCCCCAATCACACTACCATCATCAATCATACAACCTCCCCCAATCACACTACCACCCCCAATCACACTACCATCATCAATCACACTACCATCATCAATCACACTACCACCCCCTATCACACTACCATCATCAATCACACTACCACCCCCAATCACACTACCATCATCAATCACACTACCACCCCCAATCACACTACCATCATCATCACACTACCATCCCCAATCACACTACCTCCCCCAATCACACTACCATCATCAATCACACTACCACCCCCAATCACACGAACATCATCAATCACACTACCACCCCCAATCACACTACCACCCCCAATCACACTACCAACCCCAATCACGCTACCACCCCCAATCACACTACCATCATCAATCACACTACCACCCCCAATCACACTACCACCCCCAATCACACTAACATCATCAATCACACTGCCAACCCCAATCACACTACCAACCCCAATCACACTAACATCATCAATCACACTGCCAACCCCAATCACACTAACATCATCAATCACACTGCCAACCCCAATCACACTACCAACCCCAATCACACTAACATCATCAATCACACTACCACCCCCAATCACACTACCACCCCCAATCACACTACCATCATCAATCACACTACCACCCCAATCACACTACCACCCCCAATCACACTACCATCAGCAATCACACTACCACCCCCAATCACACTACCATCATCAATCACACGAACATCATCAATCACACTGCTATCATCAATCACACTACCACCCCCAATCACACTACCACCCCCAATCACACCACCACCCCCAATCACACTAACATCATCAATCACACTACCACCCCCAATCACACTACCATCATCAATCACACTACCACCCCCAATCACACTACCACCCCCAATCACACTACCACCCCCAATCACACTACCATCATCAATCACACTACCATCATCAATCACACTACCACCCCCAATCACACTACCATCCCCAATCACACTACCACCCCCAATCACACTACCATCCCCAATCACACTACCACCCCCAATCACACTACCACCCCCAATCACACTACCATCGTCAATCACACTACCACCCCCAATCACACTACCACCCCCAATCACACTACCACCCCCAATCACACTACCATCGTCAATCACACTACCATCGTCAATCACACTACCACCCCCAATCACACTACCACCCCCAATCACACTACCATCCCCAATCACACTACCATCCCCAATCACACTACCACCCCCAATCACACTACCATCCCCAATCACACTACCACCCCCAATCACACTACCATCGTCAATCACACTACCATCGTCAATCACACTACCACCCCCAATCACACTACCACCCCCAATCACACTACCATCCCCAATCACACTACCATCCCCAATCACACTACCATCCCCAATCACACTACCACCCCCAATCACACTACCACCCCCAATCACACTACCATCCCCAATCACACTACCATCACCAATCACACTACCATCATCAATCACACTACCACCCCCAATCACACTACCACCTCCAATCACACTACCACCCCCAATCACACTACCATCCCCAATCACACTACCATCATCAATCACACTACCACCCCCAATCACACTACCACCCCCAATCACACTACCATCCCCAATCACACTACCATCATCAATCACACTACCACCCCCAATCACACTACCATCATCAATCACACTACCACCCCCAATCACACGAACATCATCAATCACACTACCACCCCCAATCACACGAACATCATCAATCACACTACCACCCCCAATCACACTACCACCCCCAATCACACCACCACCCCCAATCACACTAACATCATCAATCACCCTACCACCCCCAATCACACTACCATCCCCCAATCACACTACCACCCCCAATCACACTACCATCATCAATCACACTACCACCCCCAATCACACTACCACCCCCAATCACACTAACATCATCAATCACCCTACCACCCCCAATCACACTACCATCATCAATCACACTAACATCATCAATCACCCTACCACCCCCAATCACACTACCATCATCAATCACACTACCACCCCCAATCACACTACCACCCCCAATCACACTAACATCATCAATCACCCTACCACCCCCAATCACACTACCATCATCAATCACACTAACATCATCAATCACCCTACCATCCCCCAATCACACTACCACCCCCAATCACACCACCACCCCCAATCACACTAACATCATCAATCACCCTACCACCCCCAATCACACTACCATCCCCCAATCACACTACCAACCCCAATCACGCTACCACCCCCAATCACACTACCATCATCAATCACACTACCACCCCCAATCACACTACCACCCCCAATCACACTAACATCATCAATCACACTACCAACCCCAATCACACTACCACCCCCAATCACACTACCACCCCCAATCACACTACCATCATCAATCACACTACCACCCCCAATCACATTACCACCCCCAATCACACTACCATCAGCAATCACACTACCACCCCCAATCACACTACCACCCCCAATCACACTAACAACATCAATCACACTAACATCATCAATCACACTGCTATCATCAATCACACTACCACCACCAATCACACTACCACCCCCAATCACACCACCACCCCCAATCACACTAACATCATCAATCACCCTACCACCCCCAATCACACTACCATCCCCCAATCACACTACCACCCCCAATCACACTACCATCATCAATCACACTACCATCATCAATCACACTACCACCCCCAATCACACTACCATCATCAATCACACTATCATCAATCACACTACCATCATCAATCACACTACCATCATCAATCACACTACCACCCCCAATCACACGAACATCATCAATCACACTACCACCCCCAATCACACTACCACCCCCAATCACACTATCATCAATCACACTACCATCATCAATCACACTACCACCCCCAATCACACGAACATCATCAATCACACTACCATCATCAATCACTCTACCACCCCCAATCACACGAACATCATCAATCACACTACCACCCCCAATCACACTACCACCCCCAATCACACTACCATCATCAATCACACTACCATCATCAATCACACTACCACCCCCAATCACGCTACCATCATCAATCACACTAGCACCCCCAATCACACTACCACCCCCAATCACACTACCATCATCAATCACACTAGCACCTCCAATCACACTACCACCCCCAATCACACTAGCACCCCCAATCACACTAGCACCCCCAATCACACTACCACCCCCAATCACACTACCATCATCAATCACACTAGCACCCCCAATCACACTACCACCCCCAATCACACTACCACCCCCAATCACACTACCATCATCAATCACACTAGCACCCCCAATCACACTGCCACCCCCAATCACACTACCACCCCCAATCACACTACCATCATCAATCACACTACCACCCCCAATCACACTACCAGCCCCAATCACACTACCTCCCCCAATCACACTACCACCGCCAATCACACTACCACCCCCAATCACACTACCATCCCCAATCACACTACCACCCCCAATCACACTACCATCCCCAATCACACTACCACCCCCAATCACACTACCATCATCAATCACACTAGCACCCCCAATCACACTACCACCGCCAATCACACTACCACCCCCAATCACACTACCATCCCCAATCACACTACCACCCCCAATCACACTACCATCATCAATCACACTACCACCCCCAATCACACTACCACCCCCAATCACACTACCATCATCAATCATACTACCACCCCCAATCACACGACCACCCCCAATCACACTACCATCATCAATCATACAACCTCCCCCAATCACACTACCATCATCAATCACACTACCATCATCAATCACACTACCACCCCCTATCACACTACCATCATCAATCACACTACCACCCCCAATCACACTACCATCATCAATCACACTACCATCATCAATCACACTACCACCCCCAATCACACTACCATCATCAATCACACTACCATCCCCAATCACACTACCTCCCCCAATCACACTACCATCATCAATCACACTACCACCCCCAATCACACGAACATCATCAATCACACTACCACCCCCAATCACACTACCACCCCCAATCACACTACCAACCCCAATCACGCTACCACCCCCAATCACACTACCATCATCAATCACACTACCACCCCCAATCACACTACCACCCCCAATCACACTAACATCATCAATCACACTGCCAACCCCAATCACACTACCAACCCCAATCACACTAACATCATCAATCACACTACCACCCCCAATCACACTACCACCCCCAATCACACTAACATCATCAATCACACTACCACCCCCAATCACACTACCATCATCAATCACACTACCACCCCAATCACACTACCACCCCCAATCACACTACCATCAGCAATCACACTACCACCCCCAATCACACTACCATCATCAATCACACGAACATCATCAATCACACTGCTATCATCAATCACACTACCACCCCCAATCACACTACCACCCCCAATCACACCACCACCCCCAATCACACTAACATCATCAATCACACTACCACCCCCAATCACACTACCATCATCAATCACACTACCACCCCCAATCACACTACCACCCCCAATCACACTACCACCCCCAATCACACTACCATCATCAATCACACTACCATCATCAATCACACTACCACCCCCAATCACACTACCATCCCCAATCACACTACCACCCCCAATCACACTACCATCCCCAATCACACTACCACCCCCAATCACACTACCACCCCCAATCACACTACCATCGTCAATCACACTACCACCCCCAATCACACTACCACCCCCAATCACACTACCACCCCCAATCACACTACCATCCCCAATCACACTACCACCCCCAATCACACTACCATCGTCAATCACACTACCATCGTCAATCACACTACCACCCCCAATCACACTACCACCCCCAATCACACTACCATCCCCAATCACACTACCATCCCCAATCACACTACCATCCCCAATCACACTACCACCCCCAATCACACTACCACCCCCAATCACACTACCATCCCCAATCACACTACCATCCCCAATCACACTACCATCACCAATCACACTACCATCATCAATCACACTACCACCCCCAATCACACTACCACCTCCAATCACACTACCACCCCCAATCACACTACCATCCCCAATCACACTACCATCATCAATCACACTACCACCCCCAATCACACTACCACCCCCAATCACACTACCATCCCCAATCACACTACCATCATCAATCACACTACCACCCCCAATCACACTACCATCATCAATCACACTACCACCCCCAATCACACGAACATCATCAATCACACTACCACCCCCAATCACACTACCACCCCCAATCACACTATCATCAATCACACTACCATCATCAATCACACTACCATCCCCAATCACACTACCACCCCCAATCACACGAACATCATCAATCACACTACCACCCCCAATCACACGAACATCATCAATCACACTACCACCCCCAATCACACTACCACCCCCAATCACACTACCAACCCCAATCACGCTACCACCCCCAATCACACTACCATCATCAATCACACTACCACCCCCAATCACACTACCACCCCCAATCACACTACCACCCCCAATCACACTACCACCCCCAATCACACTAACATCATCAATCACACTACCAACCCCAATCACACTACCACCCCCAATCACACTACCATCATCAATCACACTACCACCCCCAATCACACTACCATCAGCAATCACACTACCACCCCCAATCACACTACCACCCCCAATCACATTACCACCCCCAATCACACTACCATCAGCAATCACACTACCACCCCCAATCACACCACCACCCCCAATCACACTAACATCATCAATCACCCTACCACCCCCAATCACACTACCATCCCCCAATCACACTACCATCATCAATCACACTACCATCCCCAATCACACTACCATCCCCAATCACACTACCACCCCCAATCACACTACCACCCCCAATCACACTACCATCCCCAATCACACTACCATCCCCAATCACACTACCATCACCAATCACACTACCATCATCAATCACACTACCACCCCCAATCACACTACCATCCCCAATCACACTACCACCCCCAATCACACTACCACCTCCAATCAGACTACCAGCCCCAATCACACTACCATCCCCAATCACACTACCATCATCAATCACACTACCACCCCCAATCACACTACCACCCCCAATCACACTACCACCCCCAATCACACTACCAACCCCAATCACACTACCATCATCAATCACACTACCACCCCCAATCACACGAACATCATCAATCACACTACCACCCCCAATCACACTACCACCCCCAATCACACTATCATCAATCACACTACCATCATCAATCACACTACCATCCCCAATCACACTACCACCCCCAATCACACGAACATCATCAATCACACTACCACCCCCAATCACACTACCATCCCCAATCACACTACCATCATCAATCACACTACCAACCCCAATCACACTACCATCATCAATCACACTACCACCCCCAATCACATGAACATCATCAATCACACTACCACCCCCAATCACACTACCACCCCCAATCACACTATCATCAATCACACTACCATCATCAATCACACTACCACCCCCAATCACACTACCACCCCCAATCACACTACCAACCCCAATCACACTACTACCCCCAATCACACTACCATCATCAATCACACTACCAACCCCAATCACACTACCACCCCCAATCACACTACCATCATCAATCACACTACCACCCCCAATCACACTACCACCCCCAATCACACTACCATCAGCAATCACACTACCACCCCCAATCACACTACCACCCCCAATCACACTAACATCATCAATCACACTAACATCATCAATCACACTGCTATCATCAATCACACTACCACCACCAATCACACTACCACCCCCAATCACACCACCACCCCCAATCACACTAACATCATCAATCACCCTACCACCCCCAATCACACTACCATCCCCCAATCACACTACCATCCCCAATCACACTACCACCCCCAATCACACTACCACCCCCAATCACACTACCATCATCAATCACACTACCATCATCAATCACACTACCACCCCCAATCACACTACCATCCCCAATCACACTACCACCTCCAATCACACTACCATCCCCAATCACACTACCACCCCCAATCACACTACCACCACCAATCACACTACCATCGTCAATCACACTACCACCCCCAATCACACTACCACCCCCAATCACACTACCACCCCCAATCACACTACCATCGTCAATCTCACTACCATCGTCATTCACACGACCACCCCCAATCACACTACCACCCCCAATCACACTACCATCCCCAATCACACTACCATCCCCAATCACACTACCACCCCCAATCACACTACCACCCCCAATCACACTACCATCCCCAATCACACTACCATCCCAAATCACACTACCATCCCCAATCACACTACCATCATCAATCACACTACCACCCCCAATCACACTACCATCCCCAATCACACTACCACCCCCAATCACACTACCATCCCCAATCACACTACCATCATCAATCACACTACCACCCCCAATCACACTACCACCCCCAATCACACTACCATCCCCAATCACACTACCATCATCAATCACACTACCACCCCCAATCACACTACCACCCCCAATCACACTGCCACCCCCAATCACACTACCATCCTCAATCACACTACCATCCCAAATCACACTACCATCCCCAATCACACTACCATCATCAATCACACTACCATCCCAAATCACACTACCATCCCCAATCACACTACCATCATCAATCACACTACCACCCCCAATCACACTACCATCCCCAATCACACTACCATCATCAATCATACTACCACCCCCAATCACACTACCACCCCCAATCACACTACCACCCCCAATCACACTACCATCCCCAATCACACTACCATCATCAATCATACTACCACCCCCAATCACACTTCCACCCCCAATCACACGAACATCATCAATCACACTACCACCCCCAATCACACTACCACCCCCAATCACACTATCATCAATCACACTACCATCATCAATCACACTACCACCCCCAATCACACTACCATCCCCAATCACACTACCACCTCCAATCACACTACCATCCCCAATCACACTACCACCCCCAATCACACTACCACCACCAATCACACTACCATCGTCAATCACACTACCACCCCCAATCACACTACCACCCCCAATCACACTACCACCCCCAATCACACTACCATCGTCAATCTCACTACCATCGTCATTCACACGACCACCCCCAATCACACTACCACCCACAATCACACTACCATCCCCAATCACACTACCATCCCCAATCACACTACCACCCCCAATCACACTACCACCCCCAATCACACTACCATCCCCAATCACACTACCATCCCAAATCACACTACCATCCCCAATCACACTACCATCATCAATCACACTACCACCCCCAATCACACTACCATCCCCAATCACACTACCACCCCCAATCACACTACCATCCCCAATCACACTACCATCATCAATCACACAAACACCCCCAATCACACTACCACCCCCAATCACACTACCATCCCCAATCACACTACCATCATCAATCACACTACCACCCCCAATCACACTACCACCCCCAATCACACTGCCACCCCCAATCACACTACCATCCTCAATCACACTACCATCCCAAATCACACTACCATCCCCAATCACACTACCATCATCAATCACACTACCATCCCAAATCACACTACCATCCCCAATCACACTACCATCATCAATCACACTACCACCCCCAATCACACTACCATCCCCAATCACACTACCATCATCAATCATACTACCACCCCCAATCACACTACCACCCCCAATCACACTACCACCCCCAATCACACTACCATCCCCAATCACACTACCATCATCAATCATACTACCACCCCCAATCACACTTCCACCCCCAATCACACGAACATCATCAATCACACTACCACCCCCAATCACACTACCACCCCAAATCACACTATCATCAATCACACTACCACCCCCAATCACACGAATATCATCAATCACACTACCATCATCAATCACACTACCACCCCTAATCACACTACCACCCCCAATCACTCTACCACCCCCAATCACTCTACCACCCCCAATCACACGAGATCATCAATCACACTACCATCCCCAATCACACTAACATCATCAATCACACTACCACCCCTAATCACACTACCACCCCCAATCACACTAACATCATCAATCACACTACCATCATCAATCACACTGACATCCCCAATCACACTACCACCCCCAATCACACTACCACCCCCAATCACACTAACATCATCAATCACACTACCACCCCTAATCACACTACCACCCCCAATCACACTAACATCATCAATCACACTACCATCATCAATCACACTACCACCCCCATTCACACTACCATCATCATTCACACTACCATCATCAATCACACTACCACCCCTAATCACACTACCACCCCCAATCACACCAACATCATCAATCACACTACCACACCCAATCACACTACCACCCCCAATCACACTAACATCATCAATCACACTACCATCCCCAATCACACTACTATCCCCAATCACACCACTATCCCCAATCACACTACCAACCCCAATCACACGACCACCCCCAATCACACTAACATCATCAATCACACTACCATCATCAATCACACTACCACCCCCAATCACACTAACATCATCAATCACACTACCACCCCTAATCACACTACCACCCCCAATCACACCAACATCATCAATCACACTACCATCATCAATCACACTTCCACACCCAATCACACTACCACCCCCAATCACACTACCATCATCAATCACACTACCATCCCCAATCACACTACCATCATCAATGACACTACCATCCCCAATCACACTACCATCATCAATTACACTACCATCCCCAATCACACTACCATCATCAATCACACTACCATCCCCAATCACACTACCACCCCCAATCACACGAGATCATCAATCACACTACCACGCCCAATCACACTACCACACCCAATCACACTACCACCCGCAATCAGATTACCATCATCAATCACACTGACATCCCCAATCACACTACCACCCCCAATCACACTACCACCCCCAATCACACTAACATCATCAATCACACTACCACCCCCAATCACACTAACATCATCAATCACACTACCATCATCAATCACACTACCACCCCCAATCACACTAACATCATCAATCACACTACCACCCCTAATCACACTACCACCCCCAATCACACCAACATCATCAATCACACTACCATCATCAATCACACTACCACCCCCAATAACACTACCACCCCCAATCACACTAACATCATCAATCACACTACCATCCCCAATCACACTACCACCCCCAATCACACGACCAACCCCAATCACACTACCATCATCAATCACACTACCATCCCCATTCACACTACCATCATCAATGACACTACCATCCCCAATCACACTACCATCATCAATTACACTACCATCATCAATTACACTACCATCCCCAATCACACTACCATCATCAATCACACTACCATCATCAATCACACTACCATCCCCAATCACACTACCACCCCCAATCACACTACCACCTCCAATCAGACTACCAGCCCCAATCACACTACCATCCCCAATCACACTACCATCATCAATCACACTACCACCCCCAATCACACTACCACCCCCAATCACACTACCACCCCCAATCACACTACCAACCCCAATCACACTACCATCATCAATCACACTACCACCCCCAATCACACGAACATCATCAATCACACTACCACCCCCAATCACACTACCACCCCCAATCACACTATCATCAATCACACTACCATCATCAATCACACTACCATCCCCAATCACACTACCACCCCCAATCACACGAACATCATCAATCACACTACCACCCCCAATCACACTACCATCCCCAATCACACTACCATCATCAATCACACTACCAACCCCAATCACACTACCATCATCAATCACACTACCACCCCCAATCACATGAACATCATCAATCACACTACCACCCCCAATCACACTACCACCCCCAATCACACTATCATCAATCACACTACCATCATCAATCACACTACCACCCCCAATCACACTACCACCCCCAATCACACTACCAACCCCAATCACACTACTACCCCCAATCACACTACCATCATCAATCACACTACCAACCCCAATCACACTACCACCCCCAATCACACTACCATCATCAATCACACTACCACCCCCAATCACACTACCACCCCCAATCACACTACCATCAGCAATCACACTACCACCCCCAATCACACTACCACCCCCAATCACACTAACATCATCAATCACACTAACATCATCAATCACACTGCTATCATCAATCACACTACCACCACCAATCACACTACCACCCCCAATCACACCACCACCCCCAATCACACTAACATCATCAATCACCCTACCACCCCCAATCACACTACCATCCCCCAATCACACTACCATCCCCAATCACACTACCACCCCCAATCACACTACCACCCCCAATCACACTACCATCATCAATCACACTACCATCATCAATCACACTACCACCCCCAATCACACTACCATCCCCAATCACACTACCACCTCCAATCACACTACCATCCCCAATCACACTACCACCCCCAATCACACTACCACCACCAATCACACTACCATCGTCAATCACACTACCACCCCCAATCACACTACCACCCCCAATCACACTACCACCCCCAATCACACTACCATCGTCAATCTCACTACCATCGTCATTCACACGACCACCCCCAATCACACTACCACCCCCAATCACACTACCATCCCCAATCACACTACCATCCCCAATCACACTACCACCCCCAATCACACTACCACCCCCAATCACACTACCATCCCCAATCACACTACCATCCCAAATCACACTACCATCCCCAATCACACTACCATCATCAATCACACTACCACCCCCAATCACACTACCATCCCCAATCACACTACCACCCCCAATCACACTACCATCCCCAATCACACTACCATCATCAATCACACTACCACCCCCAATCACACTACCACCCCCAATCACACTACCATCCCCAATCACACTACCATCATCAATCACACTACCACCCCCAATCACACTACCACCCCCAATCACACTGCCACCCCCAATCACACTACCATCCTCAATCACACTACCATCCCAAATCACACTACCATCCCCAATCACACTACCATCATCAATCACACTACCATCCCAAATCACACTACCATCCCCAATCACACTACCATCATCAATCACACTACCACCCCCAATCACACTACCATCCCCAATCACACTACCATCATCAATCATACTACCACCCCCAATCACACTACCACCCCCAATCACACTACCACCCCCAATCACACTACCATCCCCAATCACACTACCATCATCAATCATACTACCACCCCCAATCACACTTCCACCCCCAATCACACGAACATCATCAATCACACTACCACCCCCAATCACACTACCACCCCCAATCACACTATCATCAATCACACTACCATCATCAATCACACTACCACCCCCAATCACACTACCATCCCCAATCACACTACCACCTCCAATCACACTACCATCCCCAATCACACTACCACCCCCAATCACACTACCACCACCAATCACACTACCATCGTCAATCACACTACCACCCCCAATCACACTACCACCCCCAATCACACTACCACCCCCAATCACACTACCATCGTCAATCTCACTACCATCGTCATTCACACGACCACCCCCAATCACACTACCACCCACAATCACACTACCATCCCCAATCACACTACCATCCCCAATCACACTACCACCCCCAATCACACTACCACCCCCAATCACACTACCATCCCCAATCACACTACCATCCCAAATCACACTACCATCCCCAATCACACTACCATCATCAATCACACTACCACCCCCAATCACACTACCATCCCCAATCACACTACCACCCCCAATCACACTACCATCCCCAATCACACTACCATCATCAATCACACAAACACCCCCAATCACACTACCACCCCCAATCACACTACCATCCCCAATCACACTACCATCATCAATCACACTACCACCCCCAATCACACTACCACCCCCAATCACACTGCCACCCCCAATCACACTACCATCCTCAATCACACTACCATCCCAAATCACACTACCATCCCCAATCACACTACCATCATCAATCACACTACCATCCCAAATCACACTACCATCCCCAATCACACTACCATCATCAATCACACTACCACCCCCAATCACACTACCATCCCCAATCACACTACCATCATCAATCATACTACCACCCCCAATCACACTACCACCCCCAATCACACTACCACCCCCAATCACACTACCATCCCCAATCACACTACCATCATCAATCATACTACCACCCCCAATCACACTTCCACCCCCAATCACACGAACATCATCAATCACACTACCACCCCCAATCACACTACCACCCCAAATCACACTATCATCAATCACACTACCACCCCCAATCACACGAATATCATCAATCACACTACCATCATCAATCACACTACCACCCCTAATCACACTACCACCCCCAATCACTCTACCACCCCCAATCACTCTACCACCCCCAATCACACGAGATCATCAATCACACTACCATCCCCAATCACACTAACATCATCAATCACACTACCACCCCTAATCACACTACCACCCCCAATCACACTAACATCATCAATCACACTACCATCATCAATCACACTGACATCCCCAATCACACTACCACCCCCAATCACACTACCACCCCCAATCACACTAACATCATCAATCACACTACCACCCCTAATCACACTACCACCCCCAATCACACTAACATCATCAATCACACTACCATCATCAATCACACTACCACCCCCATTCACACTACCATCATCATTCACACTACCATCATCAATCACACTACCACCCCTAATCACACTACCACCCCCAATCACACCAACATCATCAATCACACTACCACACCCAATCACACTACCACCCCCAATCACACTAACATCATCAATCACACTACCATCCCCAATCACACTACTATCCCCAATCACACCACTATCCCCAATCACACTACCAACCCCAATCACACGACCACCCCCAATCACACTAACATCATCAATCACACTACCATCATCAATCACACTACCACCCCCAATCACACTAACATCATCAATCACACTACCACCCCTAATCACACTACCACCCCCAATCACACCAACATCATCAATCACACTACCATCATCAATCACACTTCCACACCCAATCACACTACCACCCCCAATCACACTACCATCATCAATCACACTACCATCCCCAATCACACTACCATCATCAATGACACTACCATCCCCAATCACACTACCATCATCAATTACACTACCATCCCCAATCACACTACCATCATCAATCACACTACCATCCCCAATCACACTACCACCCCCAATCACACGAGATCATCAATCACACTACCACGCCCAATCACACTACCACACCCAATCACACTACCACCCGCAATCAGATTACCATCATCAATCACACTGACATCCCCAATCACACTACCACCCCCAATCACACTACCACCCCCAATCACACTAACATCATCAATCACACTACCACCCCCAATCACACTAACATCATCAATCACACTACCATCATCAATCACACTACCACCCCCAATCACACTAACATCATCAATCACACTACCACCCCTAATCACACTACCACCCCCAATCACACCAACATCATCAATCACACTACCATCATCAATCACACTACCACCCCCAATAACACTACCACCCCCAATCACACTAACATCATCAATCACACTACCATCCCCAATCACACTACCACCCCCAATCACACGACCAACCCCAATCACACTACCATCATCAATCACACTACCATCCCCATTCACACTACCATCATCAATGACACTACCATCCCCAATCACACTACCATCATCAATTACACTACCATCATCAATTACACTACCATCCCCAATCACACTACCATCATCAATCACACTACCATCATCAATCACACTACCATCCCCAATCACACTACCATCATCAATCACACGACCATCCTCAATCACACTACCACCCCCAATCACACTACCATCATCAATCACACTACCACCCCCAGTCACACTACCACCCCCAATCACACTACCATCATCAATCACACGACCATCCCCAATCACACTACCACCCCCAATCACACTACCATCATCAATCACACTACCATCCCCAATCACACGACCAACCCCAATCACACTACCACCCCCAATCACACTACCATCATCAATCACACTACCACCCCCAATCACACTACCACCCCCAATCACACTACCATCATCAATCACACTACCATCCCCAATCACAGTACCATCATCAATCAAACTACCTTCCCCAATCACACTACCATCATCAATCACACTACCATCCCCCATCACACTACCATCCCCAATCACACTACCATCATCAATCACACTACCACCCCCAATCACACTACCACCCCCAATCACACTACCACCCCCAATCACACTACCATCCCCAAATCACACTACCACCCCCAATCACACTACCATCATCAATCAAACTACCTTCCCCAATCACACTACCATCATCAATCACACTACCATCCCCAATCACACTACCATCCCCAATCACACTACCATCATCAATCACACTACCATCATCAATCACACTACCACCCCCAATCACACTACCACCCCCAATCACACTACCATCATCAATCACACTACCATCCCCAATCACACTACCACCCCCAATCACACTACCATCATCAATCAAACTACCTTCCCCAATCACACTACCATCATCAATCACACTACCATCCCCAATCTCACTACCATCCCCAATCACACTACCATCATCAATCACACTGCTACCCCCAATCACACTACCATCATCAATCACACTACCAACCCCAATCACACTACCACCCCCAATCACACTACCATCATCAATCACACTACCACCCCCAATCACACTACCATCATCAATCACACTACCACCCCAATCACACTACCACCCCCAATCACACCATCATCATCAATCACACTACTATCCCCAATCACACTACCATCATCAATCACACTACCATCATCAATCACACTACCATCCCCAATCACACTACCACCCCCAATCACACTACCACCCCCAATCAAACTACCATCATCAATCACACCAGCATCATCAATCACAATACCATCATCAATCACACTACCATCCCCAATCACACTACCACCCCCAATAACACTACCACCCCCAATCACACTACCATCATCAATCACACTAACATCATCAATCACACTACTATCCCCAATCACACTACCACCCCCAATCACACTCCGACCCCCAATCACACTAACATCATCAATCACACTACTATCCCCAATCACACTACCATCATCAATCACACTACCATCCCCAATCACACTACCACCCCCAATCACACTACCACCCCCAATCACACTACCATCATCAATCACACTAGCATCATCAATCACACTACCATCATCAATCACACTACTACTCCCAATCACACTACCATCATCAATCACACTACCATCCCCAATCACACTACCACCCCCAATCACATTACCATCATCAATCACACTACCATCATCAATCACACTACCACCCCCAATCACACTACCATCATCAATCAAACTACGTTCCCCAATCACACTACCATCATCAATCACACTACCATCCCCAATCACACTACCATCATCAATCACACGACCATCCCCAATCACACTACCACCCCCAATCACACTACCATCATCAATCACACTACCACCCCCAATCACACTACCATCATCAATCACACTACCACCCCCAATCACACTACCACCCCCAATCACACTAACATCATCAATCACACTACCACCCCCAATCACACTACCACCCCCAATCACACTAACATCATCAATCACACTACTATCCCCAATCACACTACCATCATCAATCACACTACCACCCCCAATCACACTACCACCCCCAATCACACTAACATCATCAATCACACTACTATCCCCAATCACACTACCATCATCAATCACACTACCACCCCCAATCACACTACCACCCCCAATCACACTAACATCATCAATCACACTACTATCCCCAATCACACTACCATCATCAATCACACGACCATCCCCAATCACACTACCACCCCCAATCACACTACCACCCCCAATCACACTACCATCATCAATCACACCAGCATCATCAATCACACTACCATCATCAATCACACTACCATCCCCAATCACACTACCATCCCCAATCACACTACCACCTTCAATCACACTACCATCATCAATCACACTACCACCCCCAATCACACTACCATCCCGAATCACACTACCACCCCCAATCACACTACCACCCCCAATCACACTACCATCATCAATCACACTACCACCCCCAATCACACGACCACCCCCAATCACACTACCACCCCTAATCACACGACCAGCCCCAATCACACTACCACCCCCAATCACACGAACATCATCAATCACACTACCACCCCCAATCACACTATCATCAATCACACTACCACCCCCAATCACACGAATATCATCAATCACACTACCATCATCAATCACACTACCATCCCCAATCACACTACCACCCCCAATCACACGAGATCATCAATCACACTACCACGCCCAATCACACTACCACCCCCAATCACACTACCACCCCCAATCACACGAGATCATCAATCACACTACCACGCCCAATCACACTACCACCCCCAATCACACTACCACCCGCAATCACACTACCACCCGCAATCACACTACCATCATCAATCACACTGACATCCCCAATCACACTACCACCCCCAATCACACTAACATCATCAATCACACTACCACCCCCAATCACACTACCACCCCCAATCACACTACCACCCCCAATCACACTAACATCATCAATCACACTACCATCATCAATCACACCACCACCCCCAATCACACTAACATCATCAATCACACTACCACCCCCAATCACACTACCACCCCCAATCACACTAACATCATCAATCACACTACCACCCCCAATCACACTACCACCCCCAATCACACTAACATCATCAATCACACTACCACCCCCAATCACACTACCACCCCCAATCACACTAACATCATCAATCACACTACCAACCCGAATCACACTACCACCCCCAATCACACTACCATCATCAATCACACTACCATCATCAATCACACTACCATAATCAATCACACTACCACCCCCAATCACACTACCACCCCCAATCACACTACCATCATCAATCACACTAGCACCTCCAATCACACTACCTCCCCCAATCACACTACCACCGCCAATCACACTACCACCGCCAATCACACTACCACCCCCAATCACACTACCATCATCAATCATACTACCACCCCCAATCACACTACCATCCCCAATCACACTACCACCCCCAATCACACTACCATCATCAATCACACTACCTCCCCCAATCACACTACCACCCCCAATCACACGACCATCGCCAATCACACTACCACCCCCAATCACACTACCATCATCAATCACACTACCTCCCCCAATCATACTACCTCCCCCAATCATACTACCACCCCCAATCACACGACCATCCCCAATCACACTACCACCCCCAATCACACTACCACCCCCAATCACACTACCATCATCAATCATGCTACCTCCCCCAATCACACTACCACCCCCAATCACACTACCACCCCCAATCACACGACCATCCCCAATCACACTACCACCCCCAATCACACTACCATCATCAATCACACTACCATCATCAATCACACTACCACCCCCAATCACACTACCATCATCAATCACACTACCATCATCAATCACCCTACCATCATCAATCACACGACCACCCCCAATCACACTACCATCATCAATCACACTTCAATCCCCAATCACACTACCATCATCAATCACACTACCATCATCAATCACACTACCATCATCAATCACACTACCATCATCAATCACACGACCACCCCCAATCACACTACCATCATCAATCACACTACCACCCCCAATCACACTACCATCATCAATCACACTACCATCATCAATCACACTACCATCATCAATCACACGACCACCCCCAATCACACTACCATCATCAATCACACTACCACCCCCAATCACACTACCACCCCCAATCATACTACCATCATCAATCACACGACCATCCCCAATCACACTACCACCCCCAATCACACTACCACTCCAAATCACACTACCATCATCAATCACACCAGCATCATCAATCACACTACCATCATCAATCACACTACCCTCCCCAATCACACTAGCATCCCCAATCACACTACCAGCCCCAATCACACTACCACCTTCAATCACACTACCATCATCAATCACACTACCACCCCCAATCACACTACCACCCCCAATCACACTACCACCCCCAATCACACTACCATCATCAATCACACTACCACCCCCAATCACACTACCACCCCCAATCACACTACCACCCCCAATCACACGACCATCCCCAATCACACTACCACCCCCAATCACACGAACATCATCAATCACCCTACCACCCCCAATCACACTATCATCAATCACACTACCACCCCCAATTACACGAATATCATCAATCACACTACCATCATCAATCACACTACCATCATCAATCACACTACCATCCCCAATCACACTACCACCCCCAATCACACTACCACCCCCAATCACACTACCATCCCCAATCACACTACCACCCCCAATCACAAGAGATCATCAATCACACTACCACGCCCAATCACACTACCACACCCAATCACACTACCACCCGCAATCACACTACCATCATCAATCACACTGACATCCCCAATCACACTACCACCCCCAATCACACTAACATCATCAATCACACTACAACCCCCAATCACACTACCACCCCCAATCACACTACCACCCCCAATCACACTAACATCATCAAACACACTACCACCCCCAATCACACGAACATCATCAATCACACTACCATCATCAATCACACTACCACCCCCAATCACACTACCACCCCCAATCACACTAACATCATCAATCACACTACCACCCCCAATCACACTAACATCATCAATCACACTACCACCCCGAATCACACTACCACCCCCAATCACACTAACATCATCAATCACACTACCATCATCAATCACACTACCACCCCCAATCACACTACCACCCCCAATCACACTAACATCATCAATCACACTACCATCATCAATCACACTACCGCCCCCAATCACACGAACATCATCAATCACACTACCACCCCCAATCACACTGCCATCATCAATCACACTACCATCATCAATCACACTACCATCATCAATCACACTACCACCCCCAATCACACTACCATCATCAATCACACTACCATCATCAATCACACTACCATCATCAGTCACACTACCACCCCCAATCACACTACCACCCCCAATCGCACTACCATCATCAGTCACACTAGCTCCCCCAATCACACTAGCATCATCAATCACACTAGCACCTCCAATCACACTACCACCCCCAATCACACTACCATCATCAATCACACTAGCACCCCCAATCACACTACCACCCCCAATCACACTACCACCCCCAATCACATTACCATCATCAATCATACTACCTCCCCCAATCACACTACCACCGCCAATCACACTACCATCCCCAATCAGACTACCACCCCCAATCACACTACCATCATCAATCATACTACCACCCCCAATCACACTACCATCCCCAATCACACTACCACCCCCAATCACACTACCATCATCAATCACACTACCACCCCCAATCACACTACCACCCCCAATCACACTACCATCATCAATCATACTACCTCCCCCAATCACACTACCACCCCCAATCACACTACCACCCCCAATCACACTACCATCATCAATCATACTACTTCCCCCAATCACACTACCACCCCCAATCACACTACCACCCCCAATCACACGACCATCCCCAATCACACTACCACCCCCAATCACACTACCATCATCAATCACACTACCATCATCAATCACACTACCATCATCAATCACACTACCACCCCCAATCACACTACCATCATCAATCATACTACCTCCCCCAATGACAAAACCACCCCCAATCACACTACCACCCCCAATCACACGACCATCCCCAATCACACTACCACCCCCAATCACACTACCACCCCCAATCACACTACCATCCCCAATCACACTACCACCCCCAATCACACTACCATCATCAATCACACTACCATCATCAATCACACTCCCACCCCCAATCACACGAACATCATCAATCACACTACCACCCCCAATCACACTACCACCCCCAATCACACTACCATCATCAATCACACTACCACCCCCAATCACACTACCACCCCCAATCACACGAACATCATCAATCACACGACCACCCCCAATCACACCTGCACCCCCAAAAACACTACCATCATCAATCACACTACCACCCCCAATCACACTACCATCCCCAATCACACTACCACCCCCAATCACACTACCATCATCAATCACACTACCATCATCAATCACACTACCATCATCAATCACACTACCACCCCCAATCACACTACCATCCCCAATCACACTACCACCCCCAATCACACTACCACCCCCAGTCACACTACCATCATCAATCACACTACCATCATCAATCACACTACCACACCCAATCACACTACCATCCCCAATCACACTACCACTCCCAATCACACTACCACCCCCAATCACACTACCATCCCCAATCACACTACCACCCCCAATCACACTACCATCCCCAATCACACTACCACCTTCAATCACACTACCATCATCAATCACACTACCACCCCCAATCACACTACCACACCCAATCACACTACCATCCCCAATCACACTACCACCCCCAATCACACTACCACCCCCAATCACACTATCACCTTCAATCACACTACCATCATCAATCACACTACCACCCCCAATCACACTACCACCCCCAATCACACGAACATCATCAATCACACTACCATCATCAATCACACTACCATCCCCAATCACACTACCACCCCCAATCACACTACCACCCGCAATCACACTACCATCATCAATCACACTGACATCCCCAATCAGACTACCACCCCCAATCACACTACCACCCCCAATCACACGAACATCATCAATCACAGTACCATCATCAATCACACTACCACCCCCAATCACACTAACATCATCAATCACACTACCACCCCCAATCACACTACCATCATCAATCACACTACCACCCCCAATCACACTAACATCATCAATCATACTACCATCATCAATCACACTACCACCCCCAATCACACTAACATCATCAATCACACTACCACCCCCAATCACACCAACATCATCAATCACACTACCATCATCAATCACACTACCAGACCCAATCACACTACCACCCCCAATCACACTAACATCATCAATCACACTACCATCCCCAATCACAATACTATCCCCAATCACACTACCACCCCTACTCACACTACCACCCCCAATCACACCAACATCATCAATCACACTACCATCATCAATCACACTACCATCCCCAATCACACTACCATCATCAATGACACTACCATCCCCAATCACACTACCATCATCAATCACACTACCATCCCCAATCACACTACCACCCCCAATCACACGAGATCATCAATCACACTACCACGCCCAATCACACTACCACACCCAATCACACTACCACCCGCAATCACACTACCATCATCAATCACACTAACATCATCAATCACACTACCACTCCTAATCACACTACCACCCCCAATCACACTAACATCATCAATCACACTACCATCATCAATCACACTACCACCCCCAATCACACTATCATCAATCACACTACCACCCCCAATCACAGTAACATCATCAATCACACTACCACCCCTAATCACACTACCACCCCCAATCACACCAACATCATCAATCACACTACCATCATCGATCACACTACCACCCCCAATCACACTACCACCCCCAATCACACTACCACCCCCAATCACACTAACATCATCAATCACACTACCATCCCCAATCACACTACTATCCCCAATCACACTACTATCCCCAATCACACTACCAACCCCAATCACACGACCAACCCCAATCACACTACCATCATCAATCACACTACCATCCCCAATCACACTGCCATCATCAATGACACTACCATCCCCAATCACACTACCATCATCAATGACACTACCATCCCCAATCACACTACCATCATCAATCACACTACCATCATCAATCACACTACCATCATCAATCACACTACCATCCCCAATCACACTACCATCATCAATCACACGACCATCCTCAATCACACTACCACCCCCAATCACACTACCATCATCAATCACACTACCACCCCCAATCACACTACCACCCCCAATCACACTACCATCATCAATCACACTACCATCCCCAATCACACTACCACCCCCAATCACACTACCATCATCAATCACACTACCATCCCCAATCACACGACCAACCCCAATCACACTACCACCCCCAATCACACGACCATCATCAATCACACTACCACCCCCAATCACACTACCACCCCCAATCACACTACCATCATCAATCACACTACCATCCCCAATCACACTACCACCCCCAATCACACTACCACCCCCAATCACACTACCATCATCAATCAAACTACCTTCCCCAATCACACTACCATCATCAATCACACTACCATCCCCCATTACACTACCATCCCCAATCACTCTACCATCATCAATCACACTACCACCCCCAATCACACTACCACCCCCAATCACACTACCATCATCAAACACACTACCATCCCCAATCACACTACCACCCCCAATCACACTACCATCATCAATCAAACTACCTTCCGCAATCACACTACCATCATCAATCACACTACCATCCCCAATCACACTACGATCCCCAATCACACTAACATCATCAATCACACTACCATCATCAATCACACTACCATCATCAATCACACTACCACCCACAATCACACTACCATCCCCAATCACACTACCACCCCCAATCACACTACCATCATCAATCAAACTACCTTCCCCAATCACACTACCATCATCAATCACACTACCATCCCCAATCACACTACCATCCCCAATCACACTACCATCATCAATCACACTACCATCATCAATCACACTACTACCCCCAATCACACTACCATCATCAATCACACTACCAACCCCAATCACACTACCACCCCCAATCACACTACCATCATCAATCACACTACCACCCCCAATCACACTACCATCATCAATCACACTACCACCCCAATCACACTACCACCCCCAATCACACCATCATCATCAATCACACTACTATCCCCAATCACACTACCATCATCAATCACACTACCATCATCAATCACACTACCATCCCCAATCACACTACCACCCCCAATCACACTACCACCCCCAATCACACTACCATCATCAATCACACCAGCATCAATCACACTACCATCATCAATCACACTACCATCCCCAATCACACTACCACCCCCAATCACACTACCATCATCAATCACACTAACATCAATCACACTACTATCCCCAATCACACTACCATCATCAATCACACTACCACCCCCAATCACACTAACACCCCCAATCACACTAACATCATCAATCACACTACTATTCCCAATCACAATACCATCATCAATCACACTACCATCCCCAATCACACTACCACCCCCAATCACACTACCACCCCCAATCACACTACCATCATCAATCGCACTCGCATCATCAATCACACTACCATCATCAATCACACTTCCACTCCCAATCACACTACCATCATCAATCGCACTACCATCCCCAATCACACTACCATCATCAATGACACTACCATCCCCAATCAAACTACCATCATCAATCACACGACCACCCCCAATCACACTAACATCATCAATCAAACTACGTTCCCCAATCACACTACCATCATCAATCACACTACCATCATCAATCACACTACCATCCCCAATCACACTACCATCATCAATCACACGACCATCCCCAATCACACTACCATCATCAATCACACTACCAACCCCAATCACACTACCACCTCCAATCACACTACCATCATCAATCACACTACCACCCCCAATCACACTACCACCCCCAATCACACTACCATCATCAATCACACTACCACCCCCAATCACACTACCACCCCCAATCACACTAACATCATCAATCACACTACTATCCCCAATCACACTACCATCATCAATCACACGACCATCCCCAATGACACTACCACCCCCAATCACACTACCACCCCCAATCACACTACCATCATCAATCACACTACCATCCCCAATCACACTACCATCCCCAATCACACTACCACCTTCAATCACACTACCATCATCAATCACACTACCACCCCCAATCACACTACCACCCCCAATCACACTACCACCCCCAATCACACGACCATCCCCAATCACACTACCACCCCCAATCACACGAACATCATCAATCACACTACCACCCCCAATCACACTATCATCAATCACACTACCACCCCCAATCACACGAATATCATCAATCACACTACCATCATCAATCACACTACCATCATCAATCACACTACCATCCCCAATCACACTACCACCCCCAATCACACTACCACCCCCAATCACACTACCATCCCCAATCACACTACCACCCCCAATCACACGAGATCATCAATCACACTAACACGCCCAATCACACTACCACACCCAATCACACTACCACCCGCAATCACACTACCATCATCAATCACACTGACATCCCCAATCACACTACCACCCCCAATCACACTAACATCATCAATCACACTACCACCCCCAATCACACTACCACCCCCAATCACACTAACATCATCAATCACACTACCACCCCCAATCACACTAACATCATCAATCACACTACCTCCCCTAATCACACTACCACCCCCAATCACACTAACATCATCAATCACACTACCACCCCCAATCACACTAACATCATCAATCACACTACCTCCCCTAATCACACTACCACCCCCAATCACACTAACATCATCAATCACACTACCATCATCAATCACACTACCACCCCCAATCTCACTACCACCCCCAATCACACTAACATCATCAATCACACTACCATCCCCAATCACACTACTATCCCCAATCACACTACCAACCCCAATCACACGACCAACCCCAATCACACTACCATCATCAATCACACTACCATCCCCAATCACACTACCATCATCAATGACACTACCATCCCCAATCACACTACCATCATCAATTACACTACCATCCCCAATCACACTACCATCATCAATCACACTACCATCATCAATCACACTAACATCATCAATCACACTACCATCCCCAATCACACTACCATCATCAATCACTCGACCATCCTCAATCACACTACCACCCCCAATCACACTACCATCATCAATCACACGACCATCCCCAATCACACGACCAACCCCAATCACACTACCACCCCCAATCACACTACCATCATCAATCACACTACCATCCCCAATCACACTACCATCCCCAATCACACTACCATCATCAATCACACTACCACCCCCAATCACACTACCACCCCCAATCACACTACCATCATCAATCACACTACCATCATCAATCACACTACCATCCCCAATCACACTACCATCATCAATCACACTACCACCCCCAATCACACTACCATCATCAATCACACTACCAACCCCAATCACACTACCACCCCCAATCACACTACCATCCCCAATCACACTACCATCATCAATCACACTACCATACCCAATCACACTACCATCCCCAATCACACTACCATCATCAATCACACTACCATCCCCAATCACACTACCACCCCCAATCACACTACCATCATCAATCAAACTACCTTCCCCAATCACACTACCATCATCAATCACACTACCATCCCCAATCACACTACCATCCCCAATCACACTACCATCATCAATCACACTACCACCATCAATCACACTACCACCCCCAATCACACTACCATCATCAATCACACCACCATCCCCAATCACACTACCACCACCAATCACACTACCATCATCAATCAAACTAGCTTCCCCAATCACACTACCATCATCAATCACACTACCATCATCAATCACACTACCATCCCCAATCACACTACCATCATCAATCACACTACCATCCCCAATCACACTACCACCTCCAATCACACTTCCATCATCAATCACACTACTATCCCCAATCACACTACCATCATCAATCACACTACCATCATCAATCACACTACCACCCCCAATCACACTACTACCCCCAATCACACTACCAACCCCAATCACACGACCAACCCCAATCACACTACCATCATCAATCACACTACCATCCCCAATCACACTACCATCATCAATGACACTACCATCCCCAATCACACTACCAAAATCAATTACACTAACATCCCCAATCACACTACCATCATCAATCACACTACCATCATCAATCACACTACCATCCCCAATCACACTACCATCATCAATCACATGACCATTCTCAATCACACTACCACCCCCAATCACACTACCATCATCAATCACACTACCACCCCCAATCACACTACCACCCCCAATCACACTACCATCATCAATCACACTACCATCATCAATCACACTACCACCCCCAATCACACTACCACCCCCAATCACACTACCATCATCAATCACACTATCATCCCCAATCACACTACCACCCGCAATCACACTACCATCATCGATCACACTACCACCCCCAATCACACTACCACCCCCAATCACACTACCACCCCCAATCACACTAACATCATCAATCACACTACCATCCCCAATCACACTATTATCCCCAATCACACTACTATCCCCAATCACACTACCAACCCCAATCACACGACCAACCCCAATCACACTACCATCATCAATCACACTACCATCCCCAATCACACTGCCATCATCAATGACACTACCATCCCCTATCACACTACCATCATCAATGACACTACCATCCCCAATCACACTACCATCATCAATCACACTACCATCATCAATCACACTACCATCCCCAATCACACTACCATCATCAATCACACGACCATCCTCAATCACACTACCACCCCCAATCACACTACCATCATCAATCACACTACCACCCCCAATCACACTACCACCCCCAATCACACTACCATCCCCAATCACACTACCACCCCCAATCACACGAGATCATCAATCACACTAACACGCCCAATCACACTACCACACCCAATCACACTACCACCCGCAATCACACTACCATCATCAATCACACTGACATCCCCAATCACACTACCACCCCCAATCACACTAACATCATCAATCACACTACCACCCCCAATCACATTACCACCCCCAATCACACTAACATCATCAATCACACTACCATCATCAATCACACTACCACCCCCAATCACACTAACATCATCAATCACACTACCACCCCCAATCACACTAACATCATCAATCACACTACCTCCCCTAATCACACTACCACCCCCAATCACACTAACATCATCAATCACACTACCATCATCAATCACACTACCACCCCCAATCTCACTACCACCCCCAATCACACTAACATCATCAATCACACTTCCATCCCCAATCACACTACTATCCCCAATCACACTACCAACCCCAATCACACGACCAACCCCAATCACACTACCATCATCAATCACACTACCATCCCCAATCACACTACCATCATCAATGACACTACCATCCCCAATCACACTACCATCATCAATTACACTACCATCCCCAATCACACTACCATCATCAATCACACTACCATCATCAATCACACTAACATCATCAATCACACTACCATCCCCAATCACACTACCATCATCAATCACTCGACCATCCTCAATCACACTACCACCCCCAATCACACTACCATCATCAATCACACGACCATCCCCAATCACACGACCAACCCCAATCACACTACCACCCCCAATCACACTACCATCATCAATCACACTACCATCCCCAATCACACTACCATCCCCAATCACACTACCATCATCAATCACACTACCACCCCCAATCACACTACCACCCCCAATCACACTACCATCATCAATCACACTACCATCCCCAATCACACTACCATCATCAATCACACTACCACCCCCAATCACACTGCCATCATCAATCACACTACCAACCCCAATCACACTACCACCCCCAATCACACTACCATCCCCAATCACACTACCATCATCAATCACACTACCATACCCAATCACACTACCATCCCCAATCACACTACCATCATCAATCACACTACCATCCCCAATCACACTACCACCCCCAATCACACTACCATCATCAATCAAACTACCTTCCCCAATCACACTACCATCATCAATCACACTACCATCCCCAATCACACTACCATCCCCAATCACACTACCATCATCAATCACACTACCACGATCAATCACACTACCACCCCCAATCACACTACCATCATCAATCACACCACCATCCCCAATCACACTACCACCACCAATCACACTACCATCATCAATCAAACTACCTTCCCCAATCACACTACCATCATCAATCACACTACCATCATCAATCACACTACCATCCCCAATCACACTACCATCATCAATCACACTACCATCCCCAGTCACACTACCACCTCCAATCACACTTCCATCATAAATCACACTACTATCCCCAATCACACTACCATCATCAATCACACTACCATCATCAATCACACTACCACCCCCAATCACACTACCACCCCCAATCACACTACCACCCCCAATCACACTACCAACCCCAATCACACGACCAACCCCAATCACACTACCATCATCAATCACACTACCATCCCCAATCACACTACCATCATCAATGACACTACCATCCCCAATCACACTACCAAAATCAATTACACTAACATCCCCAATCACACTACCATCATCAATCACACTACCATCATCAATCACACTACCATCCCCAATCACACTACCATCATCAATCACATGACCATTCTCAATCACACTACCACCCCCAATCACACTACCATCATCAATCACACTACCACCCCCAATCACACTACCACCCCCAATCACACTACCATCATCAATCACACTACCATCATCAATCACACTACCACCCCCAATCACACTACCACCCCCAATCACACTACCATCATCAATCACACTATCATCCCCAATCACACTACCACCCGCAATCACACTACCATCATCGATCACACTACCACCCCCAATCACACTACCACCCCCAATCACACTACCACCCCCAATCACACTAACATCATCAATCACACTACCATCCCCAATCACACTACTATCCCCAATCACACTACTATCCCCAATCACACTACCAACCCCAATCACACGACCAACCCCAATCACACTACCATCATCAATCACACTACCATCCCCAATCACACTGCCATCATCAATGACACTACCATCCCCAATCACACTACCATCATCAATGACACTACCATCCCCAATCACACTACCATCATCAATCACACTACCATCATCAATCACACTACCATCCCCAATCACACTACCATCATCAATCACACGACCATCCTCAATCACACTACCACCCCCAATCACACTACCATCATCAATCACACTACCACCCCCAATCACACTACCACCCCCAATCACACTACCATCATCAATCACACTACCATCCCCAATCACACTACCACCCCCAATCACACTACCATCATCAATCACACTACCATCCCCAATCACACGACCAACCCCAATCACACTACCACCCCCAATCACACGACCATCATCAATCACACTACCACCCCCAATCACACTACCACCCCCAATCACACTACCATCATCAATCACACTACCATCCCCAATCACACTACCACCCCCAATCACACTACCACCCCCAATCACAGTACCATCATCAATCAAACTACCTTCCCCAATCACACTACCATCATCAATCACACTACCATCCCCCATCACACTACCATCCCCAATCACACTACCATCATCAATCACACTACCACCCCCAATCACACTACCACCCCCAATCACACTACCATCATCAAACACACTACCATCCCCAATCACACTACCACCCCCAATCACACTACCATCATCAATCAAACTACCTTCCGCAATCACACTACCATCATCAATCACACTACCATCCCCAATCACACTACGATCCCCAATCACACTAACATCATCAATCACACTACCATCATCAATCACACTACCATCATCAATCACACTACCACCCACAATCACACTACCATCCCCAATCACACTACCACCCCCAATCACACTACCATCATCAATCAAACTACCTTCCCCAATCACACTACCATCATCAATCACACTACCATCCCCAATCACACTACCATCCCCAATCACTCTACCATCATCAATCACACTACCATCATCAATCTCACTACTACCCCCAATCACACTACCATCATCAATCACACTACCAACCCCAATCACACTACCACCCCCAATCACACTACCATCATCAATCACACTACCACCCCCAATCACACTACCATCATCAATCACACTACCACCCCAATCACACTACCACCCCCAATCACACCATCATCATCAATCACACTACTATCCCCAATCACACTACCATCATCAATCACACTACCATCATCAATCACACTACCATCCCCAATCACACTACCACCCCCAATCACACTACCACCCCCAATCACACTACCATCATCAATCACACCAGCATCAATCACACCACCATCATCAATCACACGACCATCCCCAATCACACTACTACCCCCAATCACACTACCATCATCAATCACACTAACATCAATCACACTACTATCCCCAATCACACTACCATCATCAATCACACTACCACCCCCAATCACACTACCACCCCCAATCACACTAACATCATCAATCAAACTACTATTCCCAATCACACTACCATCATCAATCACACTACCATCCCCAATCACACTACCACCCCCAATCACACTACCACCCCCAATCACACTACCATCATCAATGACACTACCATCCCCAATCACACTACCATCATCAATCACACGACCACCCCCAATCACACTACCATCATCAATCGCACTCGCATCATCAATCACACTACCATCATCAATCACACTTCCACTCCCAATCACACTACCATCATCAATCACACTACCATCCCCAATCACACTACCATCATCAATGACACTACCTTCCCCAATCACACTACCATCATCAATCACACGACCACCCCCAATCACACTAACATCATCAATCAAACTACGTTCCCCAATCACACTACCATCATCAATCACACTACCATCATCAATCACACTACCATCCCCAATCACACTACCATCATCAATCACACGACCATCCCCAATCACACTACCATCATCAATCACACTACCAACCCCAATTACACTACCACCCCCAATCACACTACCATCATCAATCACACTACCACCCCCAATCACATTACCACCCCCAATCACACTACCATCATCAATCACACTACCACCCCCAATCACACTACCACCCCCAATCACACTAACATCATCAATCACACTACTATCCCCAATCACACTACCATCATCAATCACACGACCATCCCCAATGACACTACCACCCCCAATCACACTACCACCCCCAATCACACTACCATCATCAATCACACTACCATCATCAATCACACTACCATCCCCAATCACACTACCACCTTCAATCACACTACCTTCATCAATCACACTACCACCCCCAATCACACTACCACCCCCAATCACACTACCACCCCCAATCACACGACCATCCCCAATCACACTACCACCCCCAATCACACGAACATCATCAATCACACTACCACCCCCAATCACACTATCATCAATCACACTACCACCCCCAATCACACGAATATCATCAATCACACTACCATCATCAATCACACTACCATCATCAATCACACTACCATCCCCAATCACACTACCACCCCCAATCACACTACCACCCCCAATCACATTACCATCCCCAATCACACTACCACCCCCAATCACACGAGATCATCAATCACACTAACACGCCCAATCACACTACCACACCCAATCACACTACCACCCGCAATCACACTACCATCATCAATCACACTGACATCCCCAATCACACTACCACCCCCAATCACACTAACATCATCAATCACACTACCACCCCCAATCACACTACCACCCCCAATCACACTAACATCATCAATCACACTACCATCATCAATCACACTACCACCCCCAATCTCACTACCACCCCCAATCACACTAACATCATCAATCACACTACCATCCCCAATCACACTACTATCCCCAATCACACTACCAACCCCAATCACACGACCAACCCCAATCACACTACCATCATCAATCACACTACCATCCCCAATCACACTACCATCATCAATGACACTACCATCCCCAATCACACTACCATCATCAATTACACTACCATCCCCAATCACACTACCATCATCAATCACACTACCTCCCCCAATCACACTAACATCATCAATCACACTACCACCCCCAATCACACTAACATCATCAATCACACTACCTCCCCTAATCACACTACCACCCCCAATCACACTAACATCATCAATCACACTACCATCATCAATCACACTACCACCCCCAATCTCACTACCACCCCCAATCACACTAACATCATCAATCACACTACCATCCCCAATCACACTACTATCCCCAATCACACTACCAACCCCAATCACACGACCAACCCCAATCACACTACCATCATCAATCACACTACCATCCCCAATCACACTACCATCATCAATGACACTACCATCCCCAATCACACTACCATCATCAATTACACTACCATCCCCAATCACACTACCATCATCAATCACACTACCATCATCAATCACACTAACATCATCAATCACACTACCATCCCCAATCACACTACCATCATCAATCACTCGACCATCCTGAATCACACTACCACCCCCAATCACACTACCATCATCAATCACACTACCATCCCCAATCACACGACCAACCCCAATCACACTACCACCCCCAATCACACTACCATCATCAATCACACTACCATCCCCAATCACACTACCATCCCCAATCACACTACCATCATCAATCACACTACCACCCCCAATCACACTACCACCCCCAATCACACTACCATCATCAATCACACTACCATCATCAATCACACTACCATCCCCAATCACACTACCATCATCAATCACACTACCACCCCCAATCACACTACCATCATCAATCACACTACCAACCCCAATCACACTACCACCCCCAATCACACTACCATCCCCAATCACACTACCATCATCAATCACACTACCATCCCCAATCACACTACCATCCCCAATCACACTACCATCATCAATCACACTACCATCCCCAATCACACTACCACCCCCAATCACACTACCATCATCAATCAAACTACCTTCACCAATCACACTACCATCATCAATCACACTACCATCCCCAATCACACTACCATCCCCAATCACACTACCATCATCAATCACACTACCACCATCAATCACACTACCACCCCCAATCACACTACCATCATCAATCACACCACCATCCCCAATCACACTACCACCACCAATCACACTACCATCATCAATCAAACTACCTTCCCCAATCACACTACCATCATCAATCACACTACCATCATCAATCACACTACCATCCCCAATCACACTACCATCATCAATCACACTACCATCCCCAATCACACGACCACCTCCAATCACACTTCCATCATCAATCACACTACTATCCCCAATCACACTACCATCATCAATCACACTACCATCATCAATCACACTACCACCCCCAATCACACTACCACCCCCAATCACACTACCACCCCCAATCACACTACCAACCCCAATCACACGACCAACCCCAATCACACTACCATCATCAATCACACTACCATCCCCAATCACACTACCATCATCAATGACACTACCATCCCCAATCACACTACCATCATCAATTACACTAACATCCCCAATCACACTACCATCATTAATCACACTACCATCATCAATCACACTACCATCCCCAATCACACTACCATCATCAATCACACGACCATTCTCAATCACACTACCACCCCCAATCACACTACCATCATCAATCACACTACCACCCCCAATCACACTACCACCCCCAATCACACTACCATCATCAATCACACTACCATCATCAATCACACTACCACCCCCAATCACACTACCACCCCCAATCACACTACCATCATCAATCACACTATCATCCCCAATCACACTACCACCCGCAATCACACTACCATCATCAATCACACTACCATCCCCAATCACACTACCACCCCCAATCACACTACCACCCCCAATCACACTACCATCATCAATCACACTACCATCCCCAATCACACTACCACCCCCAATCACACTACCATCATCAATCACACTACCATCCCCAATCACACGACCAACCCCAATCACACTACCACCCCCAATCACACTACCACCCCCAATCACACTACCATCATCAATCACACTACCATCATCAATCACACTACCATCCCCAATCACACTACCATCATCAATCACACTACCACCCCCAATCACACTACCATCATCAATCACACTACCAACCCCAATCACACTACCACCCCCAATCACACTACCATCCCCAATCACACTACCATCATCAATCACACTACCATCCCCAATCACACTACCATCCCCAATCACACTACCATCATCAATCACACTACCATCCCCAATCACACTACCACCCCCAATCACACTACCATCATCAATCAAACTACCTTCACCAATCACACTACCATCATCAATCACACTACCATCCCCAATCACACTACCATCCCCAATCACACTACCATCATCAATCACACTACCACCATCAATCACACTACCACCCCCAATCACACTACCATCATCAATCACACCACCATCCCCAATCACACTACCACCACCAATCACACTACCATCATCAATCAAACTACCTTCCCCAATCACACTACCATCATCAATCACACTACCATCATCAATCACACTACCATCCCCAATCACACTACCATCATCAATCACACTACCATCCCCAATCACACTACCACCTCCAATCACACTTCCATCATCAATCACACTACTATCCCCAATCACACTACCATCATCAATCACACTACCATCATCAATCACACTACCACCCCCAATCACACTACCACCCCCAATCACACTACCACCCCCAATCACACTACCAACCCCAATCACACGACCAACCCCAATCACACTACCATCATCAATCACACTACCATCCCCAATCACACTACCATCATCAATGACACTACCATCCCCAATCACACTACCATCATCAATTACACTAACATCCCCAATCACACTACCATCATTAATCACACTACCATCATCAATCACACTACCATCCCCAATCACACTACCATCATCAATCACACGACCATTCTCAATCACACTACCACCCCCAATCACACTACCATCATCAATCACACTACCACCCCCAATCACACTACCACCCCCAATCACACTACCATCATCAATCACACTACCATCATCAATCACACTACCACCCCCAATCACACTACCACCCCCAATCACACTACCATCATCAATCACACTATCATCCCCAATCACACTACCACCCGCAATCACACTACCATCATCAATCACACTACCATCCCCAATCACACTACCACCCCCAATCACACTACCACCCCCAATCACACTACCATCATCAATCACACTACCATCCCCAATCACACTACCACCCCCAATCACACTACCATCATCAATCACACTACCATCCCCAATCACACGACCAACCCCAATCACACTACCACCCCCAATCACACTACCATCATCAATCACACTACCATCCCCAATCACACTACCACCCCCAATCACACTACCAGCCCCAATCACACTACCATCATCAATCACACTACCATCCCCAATCACACTACCACCCCCAATCACACTACCATCACCAATCACACTACCATCCCCAATCACACGACCATCATCAATCACACTACCACCCCCAATCACACTACCATCATCAATCAAACTACCTTCCCCAATCAGACTACCATCATCAATGACACTACCATCCCCAATCACACTACCATCCCCAATCACACTACCATCATCAATCACACTACCATCCCCAATCACACTACCACCCCCAATCACACTACCATCATCAATCACACTACTGCCCCCAATCACACTACCATCTTCAATCACACTACCACCCCCAATCACACTACCATCATCAATCACACTACCACCCCCAATCACACGACCATCATCAATCACACTACCACCCCCAATCACACTATAACCCCCAATCACACTAACATCATCAATCACACTACTATCCCCAATCACACTACCATCATCAATCACACTACCATCCCCAATCACACTACCATCCCCAATCACACTACCACCCCCAATCACACTACCATCATCAATCACACTAACATCATCAATCACACTACTATCCCCAATCACACTACCATCATCAATCACACTACCATCATCAATCACACTACTATCCCCAATCACACTACCACCCCCAATCACACTACCATCATAAATCACACTAACATCATCAATCACAATACGATCCCCAATCACACTCCCATCATCAATCACATTACCATCATCAATCACACTACGATCCCCAATCACACTACCATCATCAATCACACGACCAACCCCAATCACACTACCACCCCCAATCACACTAACATCATCAATCACACTACTATCATCAATCACTCTACTATCATCAATCACTCTACTATCATCAATCACTCTACCACTCCCAATCACACTACCACCCCAATCACACGACCATCCCCAATCACACTACCACCCCCAATCAGACTAACATCATCAATCACACTACTATCATCAATCACTCTACCACCCCCAATCACACTACCATCATCAATCACACTACCACCCCCAATCACACTACCACCCCCAATCACACTACCATCATCAATTACACTACCATCCCCAATCACACTACCATCATCAATCACACTACCATCATCAATCACACTAACATCATCAATCACACTACCATCCCCAATCACACTACCATCATCAATCACTCGACCATCCTCAATCACACTACCACCCCCAATCACACTACCATCATCAATCACACTACCATCCCCAATCACACGACCAACCCCAATCACACTACCACCCCCAATCACACTACCATCATCAATCACACTACCATCCCCAATCACACTACCATCCCCAATCACACTACCATCATCAATCACACTACCACCCCCAATCACACTACCACCCCCAATCACACTACCATCATCAATCACACTACCATCCCCAATCACACTACCACCCCCAATCACACTACCATCATCAATCAAACTACCTTCCCCAATCACACTACCATCATCAATCACACTACCATCCCCAATCACACTACCATCCCCAATCACACTACCATCATCAATCACACTACCACCATCAATCACACTACCACCCCCAATCACACTACCATCATCAATCAAACTACCTTCCCCAATCACACTACCATCATCAATCACACCACCATCCCCAATCACACTACCACCACCAATCACACTACCATCATCAATCAAACTACCTTCCCCAATCACACTACCATCATCAATCACACTACCATCCCCAATCACACTACCATCCCCAATCACACTACCATCATCAATCACACTACTACCCCCAATCACACTACCATCATCAATCACACTACCAACCCCAATCACACTACCACCCCCAATCACACTACCATCATCAATCACACTACCACCCCCAATCACACTACCACCCCCAATCACACTAACATCATCAATCACACTACTATCCCCAATCACACTACCATCATCAATCACACTACCATTATCAATCACACTACCATCCCCAATCACACTACCATCATCAATCACACTACCATCATCAATCACACTACCATCCCCAATCACACTACCACCCCCAATCACACTACCATCATCAATCACACTACTATCCCCAATCACACTACCATCATCAATCACACTACCATCATCAATCACACTACCACCCCCAATCACACTACCACCCCCAATCACACTACCAACCCCAATCACACGAGCAACCCCAATCACACTACCATCATCAATCACACTACCATTCCCAATCACACTACCATCATCAATGACACTACCATCCCCAATCACACTGCCATCATCAATTACACTAACATCCCCAATCACACTACCATCATCAATCACACTACCATCATCAATCACACTACCATCCCCAATCACACTACCATCATCAATCACACGACCATTCTCAATCACACTACCACCCCCAATCACACTACCATCATCAATCACACTACCACCCCCAATCACACTACCACCCCCAATCACACTACCATCATCAATCACACTACCATCATCAATCACACTACCACCCCCAATCACACTACCACCCACAATCACACTACCACCCCCAATCACACTACCATCATCAATCACACTACCATCCCCAATCACACTACCACCCCCAATCACACTACCATCATCAATCACACTACCATCCCCAATCACACTACCACCCCCAATCACACTACCACCCCCAATCACACTACCATCATCAATCACACTACCATCCCCAATCACACTACCACCCCCAATCACACTACCATCATCAATCACACTACCATCCCCAATCACACGACCAACCCCAATCACACTACCACCCCCAATCACACCACCATCATCAATCACACTACCATCCCCAATCACACTACCACCCCCAATCACACTACCAGCCCCAATCACACTACCATCATCAATCACACTACCATCCCCAATCACACTACCACCCCCAATCACACTACCATCACCAATCACACTACCATCCCCAATCACACGACCATCATCAATCACACTACCACCCCCAATCACACTACCATCATCAATCAAACTACCTTCCCCAATCACACTACCATCATCAATCACACTACCATCCCCAATCACACTACCATCCCCAATCACACTACCATCATCAATCACACTACCATCCCCAATCACACTACCACCCCCAATCACACTACCATCATCAATCACACTACTGCCCCCAATCACACTACCATCTTCAATCACACTACCACCCCCAATCACACTACCATCATCAATCACACTACCACCCCCAATCACACGACCATCATCAATCACACCAGCACCCCCAATCACACTACCACCCCCAATCACACTAACATCATCAATCACACTACTATCCCCAATCACACTACCATCATCAATCACACTACCATCCCCAATCACACTACCATCCCCAATCACACTACCCCCCCCAATCACACTACCATCATCAATCACACTAACATCATCAATCACACTACTATCCCCAATCACACTACCATCATCAATCACACTACCATCATCAATCACACTACCATCCCCAATCACACTACCACCCCCAATCACACTACCATCATAAATCACACTAACATCATCAATCACACTACTATCCCCAATCACACTCCCATCATCAATCACACTACCATCATCAATCACACTACGATCCCCAATCACACTACCATCATCAATCACACGACCATCCCCAATCACACTACCACCCCCAATCACACTAACATCATCAATCACACTACTATCATCAATCACTCTACCACTCCCAATCACACTACCACACCCAATCACACGACCATCCCCAATCACACTACCACCCCCAATCACACTAGCATCATCAATCACACTACTATCATCAATCACTCTACCACCCCCAATCACACTACCACCCCCAATCACAATACCATCATCAATCACACTACCACCCCCAATCACACTACCACCCCCTATCACACTACCATCCCCAATCACACTACCATCATCAATCACACTACCATCATCAATCACCCTACCATCATGAATCACACTACCAGCCCCAATCACACTAACGTCATCAATCACCCTACCAACCTCAATCACACGAACATAATGAATCACACTACCACCCCCAATCACACTACCACCCCCAATCACACTACCATCCCCAATCACACTACCATCCCCAATCACCCTACCATCATGAATCACACTACCACCCCCAATCACACTAACGGCATCAATCACACTACCATCAACAATCAAACTACCATCATCACTCACACTACCACCCCCAATCACACTACCATCATCAATCACACTGCCATCATCAATCACACTACCATCCCCAATCACACTACCACCCCCAATCACACTACCACCCCCAATCACACTACCATCATCAATCACACTACCATCCCCAATCACACTACCACCCCCAATCACACTACCATCATCAATCACACTACCATCCCCAATCACACGACCAACCCCAATCACACGACCACCCCCAATCACACTACCATCGTCAATCACACTACCATCCCCAATCACACTACCATCATCAATCACACTACCATCCCCAATCACACTACCACCCCCAATCACACTACCATCACCAATCACACTACCATCCCCAATCACACTACCATCATCAATCACACTACCATCCCCAATCACACTACCACCCCCAATGACACTACCATCATCAATCACACTACCATCCCCAATCACACGACCAACCCCAATCACACGACCACCCCCAATCACACTACCATCATCAATCACACTACCACCCCCAATCACACTACCAGCCCCAATCACACTACCATCATCAATCACACTACCATCCCCAATCACACTACCACCCCCAATCACACTACCATCACCAATCACACTACCATCCCCAATTACACTACCATCATCAATCACACTACCACCCCCAATCACTCTACCATCATCAATCAAACTACCTTCCCCAATCACACTACCATCATCAATCACACTACCATCCCCAATCACACTACCATCCCCAATCACACTACCATCATCAATCACACTACCATCCCCAATCACACTACCACCCCCAATCACACTACCATCATCAATCACACTACTGCCCCCAATCACACTACCATCTTCAATCACACTACCAACCCCAATCACACTACCATCATCAATCACACTACCACCCCCAATCACACTAACATCATCAATCACACTACCATCCCCAATCACACTACCATCGCCAATCACACTACCATCCCCAATCACACTACCATCATCAATCACACTACCACCCCCAATCACACTACCATCATCAATCAAACTACCTTCCCCAATCACACTACCATCTTCAATCACACTACCAACCCCAATCACACTACCATCATCAATCACACTACCACCCCCAATCACACGACCATCATCAATCACACTGCCACCCCCAATCACACTACCACCCCCAATCACACTAACATCATCAATCACACTACTATCCCCAATCACACTACCATCATCAATCACACTACCATCCCCAATCACACTACCATCCCCAATCACACTACCACCCCCAATCACACTACCATCATCAATCACACTACCACCCCCAATCACACTACCATCATCAATCAAACTACCTTCCCCAATCACACTACCATCCCCAATCACACTACCACCCCCAATCACACTACCATCATAAATCACACTAACATCATCAATCACACTACTATCCCCAATCACACTCCCATCATCAATCACACTACCATCATCAATCACACTACGATCCCCAATCACACTACCATCATCAATCACACGACCATCCCCAATCACACTACCACCCCCAATCACACTAACATCATCAATCACACTACTATCATCAATCACTCTACCACTCCCAATCACACTACCACCCCCAATCACACGACCATCCCCAATCACACTACCACCCCCAATCACACTAGCATCATCAATCACACTACTATCATCAATCACTCTACCACCCCCAATCACACTACCACCCCCAATCACAATACCATCATCAATCACACTACCACCCCCAATCACACTACCACCCCCAATCACACTACCAACCCCAATCACACTACCATCATCAATCACACTACCATCATCAATCACCCTACCATCATGAATCACACTACCAGCCCCAATCACACTAACGTCATCAATCACCCTACCAACCTCAATCACACGAACATAATGAATCACACTACCACCCCCAATCACACTACCACCCCCAATCACACTACCATCCCCAATCACACTACCATCCCCAATCACCCTACCATCATGAATCACACTACCACCCCCAATCACACTAACGGCATCAATCACACTACCATCAACAATCACACTACCATCATCACTCACACTACCACCCCCAATCACACTACCATCATCAATCACACTGCCATCATCAATCACACTACCATCCCCAATCACACTACCACCCCCAATCACACTACCACCCCCAATCACACTACCATCATCAATCACACTACCATCCCCAATCACACTACCACCCCCAATCACACTACCATCATCAATCACACTACCATCCCCAATCACACGACCAACCCCAATCACACGACCACCCCCAATCACACTACCATCATCAATCACACTACCATCCCCAATCACACTACCATCATCAATCACACTACCATCCCCAATCACACTACCACCCCCAATCACACTACCATCACCAATCACACTACCATCCCCAATCACACTACCATCATCAATCACACTACCATCCCCAATCACACTACCACCCCCAATGACACTACCATCATCAATCACACTACCATCCCCAATCACACTACCAACCCCAATCACACGACCACCCCCAATCACACTACCATCATCAATCACACTACCACCCCCAATCACACTACCAGCCCCAATCACACTACCATCATCAATCACACTACCATCCCCAATCACACTACCACCCCCAATCACACTACCATCACCAATCACACTACCATCCCCAATCACACTACCATCATCAATCACACTACCACCCCCAATCACTCTACCATCATCAATCAAACTACCTTCCCCAATCACACTACCATCATCAATCACACTACCATCCCCAATCACACTACCATCCCCAATCACACTACCATCATCAATCACACTACCATCCCCAATCACACTACCACCCCCAATCACACTACCATCATCAATCACACTACTGCCCCCAATCACACTACCATCTTCAATCACACTACCAACCCCAATCACACTACCATCATCAATCACACTACCACCCCCAATCACACTAACATCATCAATCACACTACCATCCCCAATCACACTACCATCACCAATCACACTACCATCCCCAATCACACTACCATCATCAATCACACTACCACCCCCAATCACACTACCATCATCAATCAAACTACCTTCCCCAATCACACTACCATCTTCAATCACACTACCAACCCCAATCACACTACCATCATCAATCACACTACCACCCCCAATCACACGACCATCATCAATCACACTGCCACCCCCAATCACACTACCACCCCCAATCACACTAACATCATCAATCACACTACTATCCCCAATCACACTACCATCATCAATCACACTACCATCCCCAATCACACTACCATCCCCAATCACACTACCACCCCCAATCACACTACCATCATCAATCACACTAACACCCCCAATCACACTACCATCATCAATCAAACTACCTTCCCCAATCACACTACCATCATCAATCACACTACCATCCCCAATCACACTACCATCCCCAATCACACTACCATCATCAATCACACTACCATCCCCAATCACACTACCACCCCCAATCACACTACCATCATCAATCACACTACTGCCCCCAATCACACTACCATCTTCAATCACACTACCAACCCCAATCACACTACCATCATCAATCACACTACCACCCCCAATCACACGACCATCATCAATCACACTGCCACCCCCAATCACACTACCACCCCCAATCACACTAACATCATCAATCACACTACTATCCCCAATCACACTACCATCATCAATCACACTACCATCCCCAATCACACTACCATCCCCAATCACACTACCACCCCCAATCACACTACCATCATCAATCACACTAACATCATCAATCACACTACTATCCCCAATCACACTACCATCATCAATCACACTACCATCATCAATCACACTACCATCCCCAATCACACTACCACCCCCAATCACACTACCATCATAAATCACACTAACATCATCAATCACACTACTATCCCCAATCACACTCCCATCATCAATCACACTACCATCATCAATCACACTACGATCCCCAATCACACTACCACTCCCAATCACACTACCACCCCCAATCACACGACCATCCCCAATCACACTACCACCCCCAATCACACTAACATCATCAATCACACTACTATCATCAATCACTCTACCACCCCCAATCATACTACCATCATCAATCACACTACCACCCCCAATCACACTACCACCCCCAATCACACTACCATCATCAATCACACTACCACCCCCAATCACACTACCACCCCCAATCACACTACCATCCCCAATCACACTACCATCATCAATCACACTACCATCATCAATCACCCTACCATCATGAATCACACTACCACCCCCAATCACACTAACGTCATCCATCACACTACCACCCTCAATCACACGAACATAATGAATCACACTACCACCCCCAATCACACTACCACCCCCAATCACACTACCATAGCCAATCACACTACCATCATCAATCACCCTACCATCATGATTCACACTACGACCCCCAATCACACTAACGTCATCAATCACACTACCATCCCCAATCACACTACCATCATCACTCACACTACCACCCCCAATCACACTACCATCATCAATCACACTGCTATCATCAATCACACTACCATCCCCAATCACACTACCACCCCCAATCACACTACCATCATCAATCACACTACCACCCCCAATCACACTACCATCATCAATCACACTACCAACCCCAATCACACTACCACCCGCAATCACACTACCAACATCAATCACACTACCACCCCCAATCACACTACCATCATCAATCACACTACCACCCCCAATCACACTACCACCCCCAATCACACTAACATCATCAATCACACTACTATCCCCAATCACACTAACATCATCAATCACACTACCATCATCAATCACACTACCACCCCCAATCACGCTACCATCATCAATCACACTACCACCCCCAATCACACTACCACCCCCAATCACACTAACGTCATCAATCACACTACTATCCCCAATCACACTACCATCATCAATCACACTACTATCATCAATCACTCTCCCACCCCCAATCAAACTACCATCTTCAATCACACTACCATCCCCAATCACACTACCACCCCCAATCACCCTACCATCATGAATCACACTACCACCAGCAATCACACTAACATCATCAATCACACTACTATCATCAATCACTCTACCACCCCCAATCACACAACCATCATCAATCACACTACCACCCCCAATCACACTACCACCCCCAATCACACTACCATCATCAATCACACTACCACCCCCAATCACACTACCACCCCCAATCACACGAACTTCATCAATCACACTACCACCCCCAATCACACTACCATTCCCAATCACACTACCATCATCAATCACACTACCATCATCAATCACACTACCAACCCCAATCACACTAACATCATCAATCACACTACCACCCCCAATCACACTACCACCCCCAATCACACTAACATCATCAATCACACTACCACCCCCAATCACACTACCACCCCCAATCACACTAACATCATCAATCACACTACCATCATCAATCACACTAACATCATCAATCACACTACCACCCCCAATCACACTACCACCCCCAATCACACTAACATCATCAATCACACTACCACCCCCAATCACACTACCACCCCCAATCACACTACCACCCCCAATCACACTAACATCATCAATCACACTACCACCCCTATCACACTACCACCCCCAATCACACTACCACCCCCAATCACACTACCACCCCCAATCACACTACTACCCCCAATCACACTAACATCATCAATCACACTACCACCCCAATCACACTACCACCCCCAATCACACTACCACCCCCAATCACACTACCACCCCCAATCACACTACCTTCATCAATCAGACTACCACCCCCAATCACACTACCACCCCCAATCACACTAACGTCATCAATCACACTATCACCCCCAATCACACTACCACACCAATCACACTAACATCATCAATCACACTACCACCCCCAATCACACTAACATCATCAATCACACTACCACCCCCAATCACACTAACGTCATCAATCACACTACCACCCCCAATCACACTACCATCCCCAATCACACTACCACCCCCAATCACACTAACATCATCATTCACACTACCACCCCCAATCACACTACCACCCCCAATCACACTACCATCCCCAATCACACTACCATCATCAATCACACTACCACCCCCAATCACATTACCACCCCCAATCACACTACCATCATCAATCACACTACCACCCCCAATCACACTACAATCCCCAATCACACTAACATCATCAATCACACTACCATCCCCAATCACACTAACATCATCAATCACACTACCACCCCCAATCCCCCAATCACACTAACATCATCAATCACACTACCACCCCCAATCACACTAACATCATCAATCACACTACCACCCCCAATCACACTACAATCCCCAATCACACTAACATCATCAATCACACTACCATCCCCAATCACACTAACATCATCAATCACACTACCACCCCCAATCGCACTACCATCATCAATCACACTACCATCATCAATCACACTACCACCCCCAATCGCACTACCATCATCAATCACACTAACATCATCAATCACACTACCATCCCCAATCACACTACCATCATCAATCACACTACCACCCCCAATCACACTACCATCCCCAATCACACTACCATCATCAATCACACTACCACCCCCAATCACACTACCATCCCCAATCACACTACCACCCCCAATCAAACTAACATCATCAATCACACTACCACCCCCAATCACACTACCATCCCCAATCACACTACCACCCCCAATCACACTAACATCATCAATCACACTACCACCCCCAATCACACTACCACCCCCAATCAAACTAACATCATCAATCACACTACCACCTCCAATCACACTAACATCATCAATCACACTACCACCCCCAATCACACTAACATCATCAATCACACTACCACCCCCAATCACACTACCACCCCCAATCACACTACCATCCCCAATCACACTACCATCATCAATCACACTACCACCCCCAATCACACTAACATCATCAATCACACTACCACCCCCAATCACACTACCACCCCCAATCACACTACCATCCCCAATCACACTACCATCATCAATCACACTACCACCCCCAATCACACTACCATCCCCAATCACACTACCACCCCCAATCAAACTAACATCATCAATCACACTACCACCCCCAATCACACTACCATCCCCAATCACACTACCACCCCCAATCACACTAACATCATCAATCACACTACCACCCCCAATCACACTACCACCCCCAATCAAACTAACATCATCAATCACACTACCATCCCCAATCACACTAACATCATCAATCACACTACCACCTCCAATCACACTACCATCATCAATCACACTACCACCCCCAATCACACTAACATCATCAATCACACTACCACCCCCAATCACACTACAATCCCCAATCACACTAACATCATCAATCACACTACCACCCCCAATCGCACTACCATCATCAATCACACTACCATCATCAATCACACTACCACCCCCAATCGCACTACCATCATCAATCACACTAACATCATCAATCACACTACCATCCCCAATCACACTAACATCATCAATCACACTACCATCATCAATCACACTAACATCATCAATCACACTACCATCCCCAATCACACTAACATCATCAATCACACTACCATCCCCAATCACACTAACATCATCAATCACACAAACATCATCAATCACACTACCACCCCCAATCACACTACAATCCCCAATCACACTAACATCATCAATCACACTACCATCCCCAATCACACTAACATCATCAATCACACTACCACCCCCAATCGCACTACCATCATCAATCACACTACCATCATCAATCACACTACCACCCCCAATCGCACTACCATCATCAATCACACTAACATCATCAATCACACTACCATCCCCAATCACACTAACATCATCAATCACACTACCATCATCAATCACACTACCACCCCCAATCACACTACCATCATCAATCACACTACCACCCCCAATCACACTAACATCATCAATCACACTACCATCATCAATCACACTACCACCCCCAATCGCACTACCATCATCAATCACACTACCATCATCAATCACACTACCACCCCCAATCGCACTACCATCATCAATCACACTAACATCATCAATCACACTACCATCCCCAATCACACTAACATCATCAATCACACTACCATCATCAATCACACTAACATCATCAATCACACTACCATCCCCAATCACACTAACATCATCAATCACACTACCATCCCCAATCACACTAACATCATCAATCACACTAACATCATCAATCACACTACCACCCCCAATCACACTACAATCCCCAATCACACTAACATCATCAATCACACTACCATCCCCAATCACACTAACATCATCAATCACACTACCACCCCCAATCGCACTACCATCATCAATCACACTACCACCCCCAATCACACTACCACCTCCAATCACACTACCATCATCAATCACACTACCACCCCCAATCACACTAACATCATCAATCACACTACCATCCCCAATCACACTACCACCCCCAATCACACTACCATCATCAATCACACGACCACCCCCAATCACACTACCATCCCCAATCACACTACCACCCCCAATCACACTAACATCATCAATCACACGACCACCCCCAATCACACTACCACCCCCAATCACACTACCATCATCAATCACACTACCACCCCCAATCACACTACCATCATCAATCACACTACCACCCCCAATCACACTACCACCCCCAATCACACTACCACCCCCAATCACTCTAACATCATCAATCACACTACCACCCCCAATCACACTACCACCCCCAATCACACTACCACCCCCAATCACACTAACATCATCAATCACACTACCACCCCCAATCACACTACCACCCCCAAACACACTACCACCCCCAATCACTCTAACATCATCAATCACACTACCACCCCCAATCACACTACCACCCCCAATCACACTACCACCCCCAATCACACTAACATCATCAATCACACTACCACCCCCAATCACACTACCACCCCCAAACACACTACCACCCCCAATCACACTACCACCCCCAATCACACTAACATCATCAATCACACTACCACCCCCAATCACACTACCACCCCCAAACACACTACCACCCCCAATCACTCTAACATCATCAATCACACTACCATCCCCAATCACACTACCACCCCCAATCACTCTAACATCATCAATCACACTACCACCCCCAATCACACTACCACCCCCAATCACACTAACATCATCAATCACACTACCATCCCCAATCACACTACCACCCCCAATCACACTAACATCATCAATCACACTACCATCATCAATCACACTACCATCCCCAATCACACTACCACCCCCAATCACTCTAACATCATCAATCACACTACCATCCCCAATCACACTACCACCCCCAATCACTCTAACATCATCAATCACACTACCATCCCCAATCACACTAACATCATCAATCACACTACCACCCCCAATCACACTAACATCATCAATCACACTACCATCATCAATCACACTACCATCCCCAATCACACTACCACCCCCAATCACACTACCATCATCAATCACACTACCATAATCAATCACACTACCATCCCCAATCACACTACCACCCCCAATCACACTACCATCCCTAATCACACTACCATCATCAATCACACTACCATCCCCAATCACACTACCATCCCCAATCACACTACCACCCCCAATCACACTAACATCATCAATCACACTACCATCATCAATCACACTACCATCCCCAATCACACTACCACCCCCAATCACACTACCATCCCCAATCACACTACCATCATCAATCACACTACCATCCCCAATCACACTACCATCCCCAATCACACTACCACCCCCAATCACACACACATCATCAATCACACTAACATCATCAATCACACTACCATCCCCAATCACACTACCACCCCCAATCACACTACCATCCCCAATCACACTACCATCATCAATCACACTACCATCCCCAATCACACTACCATCCCCAATCACACTACCACCCCCAATCACACACACATCATCAATCACACTAGCATCATCAATCACACTACCACCCCCAATCACACTACCACCCCCAATCACACTAACATCATCAATCACACTAACATCATCAATCACACTACCACCCCCAATCACAGTACCACCCCCAATCACACTACCATCATCAATCACACTACCATCCCCAATCACACTACCACCCCCAATCACACACACATCATCAATCACACTAACATCATCAATCACACTACCACCCCCAATCACACTACCATCCCCAATCACACTACCATCATCAATCACACTACCATCCCCAATCACACTACCATCCCCAATCACACTACCACCCCCAATCACACTACCACGCCCAATCACACTAACATCATCAATCACACTAACATCATCAATCACACTACCACCCCCAATCACACTACCATCCCCAATCACACTAACATCATCAATCACACTACCATCATCAATCACACTACCATCCCCAATCACACTAACACCCCCAATCACACACACATCATCAATCACACTACCACCCCCAATCACACTGCCATCATCAATCACACTGCCATCATCAATCACACTTACATCATCAATCACACTACCACCCCGAATCACACTACCATCATCAATCACACTTACATCATCAATCACACTAACATCATCAATCACACTACGACCCCCAATCACACTGCCATCATCAATCACACTTACATCATCAATCACACTACCACCCCGAATCACACTACCATCATCAATCACACTTACATCATCAATCACACTAACATCATCAATCACACTACCACCCCCAATCACACTACCACCCCCAATCACACTACCACCCCCAATCACACTTCCATCATCAATCACACTTACATCATCAATCACACTTACATCATCAATCACACTACCACCCCCAATCACACTGCCATCATCAATCACACTGCCATCATCAATCACACTTCCATCATCAATCACACTACCACCCCGAATCACATTACCATCATCAATCACACTAACATCAATCACACTAACATCATCAATCACACTAACATCATCAATCACACTTACATCATCAAGCACACTACCACCCCCAATCACACTACAATCATCAATCACACTTACATCATCAAGCACACTACCACCCCCAATCACACTACAATCATCTATCACACTTACATCATCAATCACACTGCCAACCCCAATCACACTAACATCATCAATCACACTAACATCATCAATCACACTTACATCATCAAGCGCACTACCACCCTCAATCACACTTACATCATCAATCACACTACCACCCCCAATCACACTGCCTTCATCAATCACAATTACATCATCAATCACACTACCATCCCCAATGACACTACCACCCCCAATCACACTAACATCATCAATCACACTGCCATCATCAATCACACTGCCATCATCAATCACACTTACATCATCAATCACACTACCATCATCAATCACACTGCCATCATCAATCACACTGCCATCATCAATCACACTTACATCATCAATCACACTACCATCATCAATCACACTACCACCCCCAATCACACTACCATCCCCAATCACACTGCCATCATCAATCACACTTACATCATCAATCACACTAACATCATCAATCACATAAACATCATCAATCACACTACCATCATCAATCACACTACCACCCCCAATCACACTGCCATCATCAATCACACTTACATCATCAATCACACTACCATCATCAATCACACTACCATCATCAATCGCACTACCACCCCCAATCACACTACCATCCCCAATCACACTACCATCCCCAATCACACTACCACCCCCAATCACACTACCACCCCCAATCACACTAACATCATCAATCACACTACCACCCCCAATCACACTACAACCCCTAATCACACTACCACCCCCAATCACACTACCATCATCAATCACACTACCACCCCCAATCACACTACCACCCCCAATCACACTACCACCCCCAATCACACTTACATCATCAATCACACTACCACCCGCAATCACACTACCATCATCAATCACACTACCATCATCAATCACACTAAAACCCCCAATCACACTACCACCCCCAATCACACTACCACCCCCAAACACACTACCATCCCCAATCACACTACCATCCCCAATCACACTAACATCATCAATCACACTACCACCCCCAATCACACTACCACCCCCAATCACACTACCACCCCAATGACACTACCATCCCCAATCACACTACCATCCCCAATCACACTAACGTCATGAATCTCACTACCATCCCCAATCACACTAACATCATCAATCATACTACCATCTCCAATCACACTCCCATCATCAATCACACTACCATCATCAATCACACTACCACTCCCAATCACACTACCACCCCCAATTACACTGACATCATCAATCACACTACCATCCCCAATCACACTACCATCCCCAATCACACTAACATCATGAATCACACTACCACCCCCAATCACACTACCATCCCCAATCACACTACCACCCCCTATCACACTAACATCATCAATCACACTACCACCCCTAATCACACTACCATCCACAATCACACTACCACCCCCAATCACACTACCACCCCCAATCACACTAACATCATCAATCACACTACCATCCCCAATCTCACTACCATCCCCAATCACACTAACATCATCAATCACACTACCATCATCAATCACACTACCACCCCCAATCACACTACCACCCCTAATCACACTATCAATCACACTAACATCATCAATCACACGACCACCCCCAATCACACTACCATCCCCAATCACACTACCATCCCCAATCACACTAACATCACGAATCACACTTCCACCCCAATCACACTACCATCCCCAATCACACTAACATCATCAATCACACTACCATCCCCAATCACACTAACATCATCAATCACACTACCATCCCCAATCACACTACCATCCCCAATCACACTAACATCATCAATCACACTAACATCATCAATCACGCGACCACCCCCAATCACACTACCATCCCCAATCACACTACCACCCCCAATCACACTAACATCATGAATCAAACTACCTCCCCCAATCACACTAACATCATCAATCACACTACCATCATCAATCACACTACCACCCCCAATCACACTACCACCCCAAATCAGACTAACATCATCAATCACACTAACATCATCAATCACACTACCACCCCCAATCACACTACCAACCCCAATCACACTACCACCCCAAATCAGACTAACATCATCAATCACACTAGCATCATCAATCACACTACCATCCGCAGTCACACTACCATCCCCAATCATACTAACATCATCAATCACACTAACATCTTCAATCACACTATATTCAATCACACTACCACCCCCAATCACACTACCATCCCCAATCACACTATATTCAATCACACTACCACCCCCAATCACACTACCACCCCCAATCACACTACCACCCCCTATCACAATACCATCACCAATCACACTAACATCATCAATCACACTAACATCATCAATCACACTCCCACCCCCAAATCACACGACCATCCCCAATCACACTACCACCCACAATCACACTACCACCCCCAATCACACTAACATCATCAATCACACTAACATCATCAATCACACTACCACCCCCAATCACACTACCACCCCCAATCACACTACCATCATCAATCACACTACCACCCCCAATCACACTACCATCATCAATCACACTACCGCCCCCAATCACACTACCACCCCCAATCACACTACCACCTCCAATCACACTCCCATCAACAATCACACTACCATCATCAATCACACTACCATCCCCAATCACACTACCACCCCCAATCACACTACCATCCCCAATCACACTACCGTCCCCCAATCACACTACCACCCCCAATCACACTACCACCCTAAATCACACTAATATCATCATTCACACTACCACCTCCAATCACACTACCATCATCAATCACACTACCACCACCAATCACATTACCATCCCCAATCACACTACCATCCCCAATCACACTACCACCCCCAATCACACTACCACCCCAAATCACACTAATATCATCAATCACACTACCACCTCCAATCACACTCCCATCATCAATCACACTACCATCCCCAATCACACTACCACCCCCATTCACACTGACATCATCAATCACACTACCACCCCCAATCACACTAACATCATCAATCACACTACCACCCCCAATCACACTACCATCATCAATCACACTACCACCCCCAATCACACTACCATCCCCAATCACACTAACATCATCAATCACACTACCACCTCCAATCACACTACCACCTCCAATCACACTCCCATCATCAATCACACTACCATCATCAATCACGCTACCACCCCCAATCACACTACCATCATCAATCACACTAACATCCCCAATAACACTACCACCCCCAATCACACTACCATCATCAATCACACTGCCACTCCCAATCACACTAGAACCCCCAATCACACTACCATCCCCAATCACACTAACATCATCAATCACACTACCACCCCCAATCACACTACCATCATCAATCACACTACCATCATCAATCACGCTACCACCCCCAATCACACTACCATCATCAATCACACGACAACCCCCAATCACACGACCATCATCAATCACACTACCACCCCCAATCACCCTACCATCCCCAATCTCACTAACATCATCAATCACACTACCACCCCCAATCACACTACCATCATCAATCACACTACCATCATCAATCACGCTACCACCCCCAATCACACTACCATCATCAATCACACGACAACCTCCAATCACACTCCCATCATCAATCACACTACCATCATCAATCACGCTACCACCCCCAATCACACTACCATCATCAATCACACTAACATCCCCAATAACACTACCACCCCCAATCACACTACCACCCCCAATCACACTACCACCCCCAATCACATTAACATCATCAATCACACTACCAGCACTAATCACAGTACCAGCAACAATCACACTACCATCATCAATCACACTAACATCATCAATCACACTACCACCCCCAATCACACTATCAATCACACTAACATCATCAATCACACGACCACCCCCAATCACACTACCATCCCCAATCACACTAACATCATGAATCACACTTCCACCCCCAATCACACTACCATCCCCAATCACACTTACATCATCAATCACACTACCAACCCCAATCACACTAACATCATCAATCACACTAACATCATCAATCACACTGACATCATCAAGCACACTACCACCCCCAATCACACTTACATCATCAATCACACTACCACCCCCAATCACACTGCCATCATCAATCACACTTACATCATCAATCACACTACCATCCCAAATCACACTACCACCCCTAATCACACTACCACCCCCAATCACACTACCATCATCAATCACACTACCACCCCCAATCACACTACCACCCCCAATCACACTACCACCCCCAATCACACTAACATCATCAATCACACGAACACCCCCAATCACACTACCACCCCTAATCACACTACCACCCCCAATCACACTACCATCATCAATCACACTACCACCCCCAATCACACTACCACCCCCAATCACACTACCACCCCCAATCACACTTCCATCATCAATCACACGAACACCCCCAATCACACTACCATCATCAATCACACTACCATCATCAATCACACTAACACCCCCAATCACACTACCACCCCCAATCACACTACCACCCCCAAACACACTACCACCCCCAATCACACTACCACCCCCAATCACACTAACATCATCAATCACACTACCATCTCCAATCACACTCCCATCATCAATCACACTACCATCATCAATCACACTACCACCCCCAATCACAATAACATCATCAATCCCACTACCACCCCCAATCACACTGACATCATCAATCACACTACCACCCCCAATCACACTACCATCCCCAATCACACTACCATCCCCAATCACACTAACATCATGAATCACACTACCACCCACAATCACACTACCATCCCCAATCACACTACCACCCCCTATCACACTAACATCATCAATCACACTACCAACCCTAATCACACTACGATCCCCAATCACACTACCACCCCCAATCAAACTACCACCCCCAATCACACTAACATCATCAATCACACTACCATCCCCAATCTCACTACCATCCCCAATCACACTAACATCATCAATCACACTACCATCATCAATCACACTACCACCCCCAATCACACTACCACCCCTAATCACACTACCACCCCTAATCACACTATCAATCACACTAACATCATCAATCACACGACCACCCCCAATCACACTACCATCCCCAATCACACTACCATCCCCAATCACACTAACATCACGAATCAAACTTCCATCCCAGTCACACTACCATCCCCAATCACACTAACATCATCAATCACACTACCATCCCCAGTCACACTATCATCAATCACACTACCATCCCCAATCACACTACCATCCCCAATCACACTAACATCATCAATCACACTAACATCATCAATCACACGACCACCCCCAATCACACTACCACCTCCAATCACACTCCCATCATCAATCACACTACCATCCCCAATCACACTACCACCCCCAATCACACTACCATCATCAATCACACTACCACCCCCAATCACACTACCATCCCCAATCACACTAACATCATCAATCACACTACCACCTCCAATCACACTACCACCTCCAATCACACTCCCATCATCAATCACACTACCATCATCAATCACGCTACCACCCCCAATCACACTACCATCATCAATCACACTAACATCCCCAATAACACTACCACCCCCAATCACACTACCATCATCAATCACACTACCACTCCCAATCACACTAGAACCCCCAATCACACTACCATCCCCAATCACACTAACATCATCAATCACACTACCACCCCCAATCACACTACCATCATCAATCACACTACCATCATCAATCACGCTACCACCCCCAATCACACTACCATCATCAATCACACGACAACCCCCAATCACACGACCATCATCAATCACACTACCACCCCCAATCACCCTACCATCCCCAATCACACTAACATCATCAATCACAATACCACCTCCAATCACACTCCCATCATCAATCACACTACCATCATCAATCACACTAACATCCCCAATAACACTACCACCCCCAATCACACTACCACCCCCAATCACACTACCACCCCCAATCACATTAACATCATCAATCACACTACCAGCACTAATCACAGTACCAGCAACAATCACACTACCATCATCAATCACACTAACATCATCAATCACACTACCACCCCCAATCACACTATCAATCACACTAACATCATCAATCACACGACCACCCCCAATCACACTACCATCCCCAATCACACTAACATCATGAATCACACTTCCACCCCCAATCACACTACCATCCCCAATCACACTTACATCATCAATCACACTACCAACCCCAATCACACTAACATCATCAATCACACTAACATCATCAATCACACTGACATCATCAAGCACACTACCACCCCCAATCACACTTACATCATCAATCACACTACCACCCCCAATCACACTGCCATCATCAATCACACTTACATCATCAATCACACTACCATCCCAAATCACACTACCACCCCCAATCACACTACCACCCCCAATCACACTACCACCCCCAATCACACTAACATCATCAATCACACTACCACCCCCAATCACACTACCACCCCCAATCACACTACCATCATCAATCACACTACCACCCCCAATCACACTACCACCCCCAATCACACTACCACCCCCAATCACACTTCCATCATCAATCACACGAACACCCCCAATCACACTACCATCATCAATCACACTACCATCATCAATCACACTAACACCCCCAATCACACTACCACCCCCAATCACACTACCACCCCCAATCACACTACCACCCCCAAACACACTACCATCCCCAATCACACTACCACCCCCAATCACACTACCACCCCCAATCACACTAACATCATCAATCACACTACCATCTCCAATCACACTCCCATCATCAATCACACTACCATCATCAATCACACTACCACCCCCAATCACACAAACATCATCAATCCCACTACCACCCCCAATCACACTGACATCATCAATCACACTACCACCCCCAATCACAATACCATCCCCAATCACACTACCATCCCCAATCACACTAACACCATGAATCACACTACCACCCCCAATCACACTACCATCCCCAATCACACTACCACCCCCTATCACACTAACATCATCAATCACACTACCACCCCTAATCACACTACGATCCCCAAACACACTACCACCCCCAATCAAACTACCACCCCCAATCACACTAACATCATCAATCACACTACCATCCCCAATCTCACTACCATCCCCAATCACACTAACATCATCAATCACACTACCATCATCAATCACACTACCACCCCCAATCACACTACCACCCCTAATCACACTACCACCCCTAATCACACTATCAATCACACTAACATCATCAATCACACGACCACCCCCAATCACACTACCATCCCCAATCACACTACCATCCCCAATCACACTAACATCACGAATCAAACTTCCATCCCAGTCACACTACCATCCCCAATCACACTAACATCATCAATCACACTACCATCCCCAGTCACACTATCATCAATCATACTACCATCCCCAATCACACTACCATCCCCAATCACACTAACATCATCAATCACACTAACATCATCAATCACACGACCACCCCCAATCACACTACCACCTCCAATCACACTCCCATCATCAATCACACTACCATCCCCAATCACACTACCATCCCAATCACACTAACATCATCAATCACACTACCACCCCCAATCACACTAACATCATCAATCACACTACCACCCCCAATCACACTACCATCATCAATCACACTACCACCCCCAATCACACTACCATCATCAATCACACTACCGCCCCCAATCACACTACCACCCCCAATCACACTACCACCTCCAATCACACTCCCATCAACAATCACACTACCATCATCAATCACACTACCATCATCAATGACACTACCATCATCAATGACACTAACACCCCCAATCACACTACCACCCCCAATAACACTACCATCATCAATCAGACTACCATCATCAATCACACTACCATCATCAATGACACTACCATCATCAATCACACTAACACCCCCAATCACACTACCATCCCCAATCACACTAACATCATGAATCACACTACCACCCCCAATCACACTACCATCATCAATCACACTACCATCATCAATCACACTACCACCCCCAATCACACTCCCATCATCAATCACACTACCATCCCCAATCACACTACCACCCTCAATCACACTAACATCATCAATCACACTACCACCCCCAATCACACTACCATCATCAATCACACTACCACCCCCAATCACACTACCATCCCCAATCACACTAACATCATCAATCACACTACCACCTCCAATCACACTCCCATCATCAATCACACTACCATCATCAATCAGACTACCACCCCCAATCACACTACCATCCCCAATCACACTAACATCATGAATCACACTACCACCCCCAATCACACTACCATCATCAATCACACTACCATCATCAATCACACTACCACCCCCAATCACACTCCCATCATCAATCACACTACCATCCCCAATCACACTACCACCCTCAATCACACTAACATCATCAATCACACTACCACCCCCAATCACACTACCATCATCAATCACACTACCACCCCCAATCACACTACCATCCCCAATCACACTACCATCATCAATCACACTACCACCCCCAATCACACTACCATCATCAATCACACTAACATCCCCAATAACACTGCCACCCCCAATCACACTACCATCATCAATCACACTACCACTCCCAATCATACTAGAACCCCCAATCACACTATCATCCCCAATCACACTAACATCATCAATCACGCTACCACCCCCAATCACACTACCATCATCAATCACGCTACCACCCCCAATCACACTACCATCATCAATCACACTAACATCCCCAATAACACTACCACCCCCAATCACACTACCATCATCAATCACACTACCACCGCCAATCACACTACCACCCCCAATCACACTACCACCCCCAATCACACTAACATCATCAATCACACTACCAGCACTAATCACAGTACCAGCAACAATCACACTACCATCATCAATCAAACTAACATCATCAATCACACTACCACCCCCAATCACACTACCATCCCCAATCACACGAACATCATGAATCACACTTCCACCCCCAATCACACTACCATCCCCAATCACACTTACATCATCAATCACACTACCATCATCAATCACACTACCACCCCCAATCACACTATCAATCACACTAACATCATCAATCACACGACCACCCCCAATCACACTACCATCCCCAATCACACGAACATCATCAATCACACTACCAACCCCAATCACACTAACATCATCAATCACACTAACATCATCAATCACACTTACATCATCAAGCACACTACCACCCCCAATCACACTTACATCATCAATCACACTACCACCCCCAATCACACTGCCATCATCAATCACACTTACATCATCAAGCACACTACCACCCCCAATCACACTTACATCATCAATCACACTACCATCCCCAATCACACTACCACCCCCAATCACACTACCACCCCCAATCACACTAACATCATCAATCACACTGCCACCCCCAATCACACTACCACCCCTAATCACACTACCACCCCCAATCACACTACCATCATCAATCACACTACCACCCCCAATCACACTACCACCCCCAATCACACTACCACCCCCAATCACACTTCCATCATCAATCACACGACCACCCCCAATCACACTACCATCATCAATCACACTACCATCATCAATCACACTAACACCCCCAATCACACTACCACCCCCAATCACACTACCACCCCCAAACACACTACCATCCCCAATCACACTACCATCCCCAATCACACTAACATCATCAATCACACTACCACCCCCAATCACACTACCACCCCAATCACACTACCATCCCCAATCACACTACCATCCCCAATCACACTAACATCATGAATCTCACTACCATCCCCAATCACACTAACATCATCAATCACACTACCATCTCCAATCACACTCCCATCATCAATCACACTACCATCATCAATCACACTACCACCCCCAATCACACTAACATCATCAATACCACTACCACCCCCAATCACACTGACATCATCAATCACACTACCACCCCCAATCACACTACCATCCCCAATCACACTACCATCCCCAATCACACTAACATCATGAATCACACTAACATCATGAATCACACTACCACCCCCAATCACACTACCATCCCCAATCACACTACCACCCCCTATCACACTAACATCATCAATCACACTACCACCCCTAATCACACTACGATCCCCAATCACACTACCACCCCCAATCACACTACCACCCCCAATCACACTAACATCATCAATCACACTACCATCATCAATCACACTACCACCCCCAATCACACTACCACCCCGAATCACACTATCAATCACACTAACATCATCAATCACACGACCACCCCCAATCACACTACCATCACCAATCACACTACCATCCCCAATCACACTAACATCACGAATCACACTTCCACCCCAATCACACTACCATCCCCAATCACACTAACATCATCAATCACACTACCATCCCCAATCACACTAACATCATCAATCACACTACCATCCCCAATCACACTAACATCATCAATCACACTAACATCATCAATCACACGACCACCCCCAATCACACTACCACCCCCAATCACACTAACATCATGAATCAAACTAACTCCCCCAATCACACTAACATCATGAATCACACCACCATCCCCAATCACACTATCATCAATCACACTAACATCATCAATCACACTACCATCATCAATCACACTACCACCCCCAATCACACTACCACCCCAAATCAGACTAACATCATCAATCAGACTAACATCATCAATCACACTAACATCATCAATCACACTACCATCCGCAGTCACACTACCATCCCCAATCATACTAACATCATCAATCACACTAACATCTTCAATCACCGTACCACCCCCAATCACACTACCATCCCCAATCACACTAAATTCAATCACACTACCACCCCCAATCACACTACCACCCCCAATCACACTACCACCCCCAATCACACTCCCACCCCCAAACACACTCCCACCCCCAAACACACTACCATCCCCAATCACACTACCATCCCCAATCACACTAACATCATCAATCACACTACCACCCCCAATCACACTACCACCCCCAATCACACTACCACCCCAATCACACTACCATCCCCAATCACGCTAACATCATGAATCTCACTACCATCCCCAATCACACGAACATCATCAATCACACTACCATCTCCAATCACACTCCCATCATCAATCACACTACCATCATCAATCACACTACCACCCCCAATCACACTACCACCCCCAATCACACTAGCATCATCAATCACACTACCACCCCCAATCACACTACCATCCCCAATCACACTAACATCATGAATCACACTACCACCCCCAATCACACTACCATCCCCAATCACACTACCACCCCCTATCACACTAACATCATCAATCACACTACCACCCCTAATCACACTACGATCCCCAATCACACTACCACCCCCAATCACACTACCACCCCCAATCACACTAACATCATCAATCACACTACCATCCCCAATCTCACTACCATCCCCAATCACACTAACATCATCAATCACACTACCATCATCAATCACACTACCACCCCCAATCACACGACCACCCCCAATCACACTACCATCCCCAATCACACTACCATCCCCAATCACACTAACATCACGAATCACACTTCCACCCCAATCACACTACCATCCCCAATCACACTAACATCATCAATCACACTACCATCCCCAATCACACTAACATCATCAATCACACTACCATCCCCAATCACACTACCATCCCCAATCACACTAACATCATCAATCACACTAACATCATCAATCACACGACCACCCCCAATCACACTACCATCCCCAATCACACTACCACCCCCAATCACACTAACATCATGAATCAAACTACCTCCCCCAATCACACTAACATCATGAATCACACCACCATCCCCAATCACACTATCATCAATCACACTAACATCATCAATCACACTACCACCCCCAATCACACTACCACCCCAAATCAGACTAACATCATCAATCACACGAACATCATCAATCACACTACCACCCCCAATCACACTACCAACCCCAATCACACTACCACCCCAAATCAGACTAACATCATCAATCACACTAACATCATCAATCACACCACCATCCCCAATCACACTATCATCAATCACACTAACATCATCAATCACACTACCACCCCCAATCACACTACCACCCCAATTCACACTAACATCATCAATCACACTAACATCATCAATCACACTACCACCCCCAATCACACTACCAACCCCAATCACACTACCAACCCCAATCACACTACCACCCCAAATCAGACTAACATCATCAATCACACTAACATCATCAATCACACTTCCATCCGCAGTCACACTACCATCCCCAATCATATTAACATCATCAATCACACTAACATCTTCAATCACGGTACCACCCCCAATCACACTACCATCCCCAATCACACTATATTCAATCACACTACCACCCCCAATCACACTACCACCCCCAATCACACTACCACCCCCAATCACACTACCATCATCAATCACACTACCATCATCAATCACACTAACACCCCCAATCACACTACCACCCCCAATCACATTACCACCCCCAAACACACTACCATCCCCAATCACACTACCATCCCCAATCACACTAACATCATCAATCACACTACCACCCCCAATCACACTACCACCCCCAATCACACTACCACCCCAATCACACTACCATCCCCAATCACACTACCATCCCCAATCACACTAACATCATGAATCTCACTACCATCCCCAATCACACTAACATCATCAATCACACTACCATCTCCAATCACACTACCATCCCCAATCACACTACCATCCCCAATCACACTAACATCATGAATCTCACTACCATCCCCAATCACACTAACATCATGAATCACACTACCACCCCCAATCACACTACCATCCCCAATCTCACTACCATCCCCAATCACACTAACATCATCAATCACACTACCATCATCAATCACACTACCACCCCCAATCACACTACCACCCCTAATCACACTATCAATCACACTAACATCATCAATCACACGACCACCCCCAATCACACTACCATCCCCAATCACACTACCATCCCCAATCACACTAACATCACGAATCACACTTCCACCCCAATCACACTACCATCCCCAATCACACTAACATCATCAATCACACTACCATCCCCAATCACACTAACATCATCAATCACACTACGATCCCCAATCACACTACCATCCCCAATCACACTAACATCATCAATCACACTAACATCATCAATCACACGACCACCCCCAATCACACGACCATCCCCAATCACACTACCACCCCCAATCACACTAGCATCATGAATCAAACTACCTCCCCCAATCACACTAACATCATGAATCACACCACCATCCCCAATCACACTATCATCAATCACACTAACATCATCAATCACACTACCATCATCAATCACACTACCACCCCCAATCACACTACCACCCCAAATCAGACTAACATCATCAATCACACTAACATCATCAATCACACTACCACCCCCAATCACACTACCAACCCCAATCACACTACCACCCCAAATCAGACTAACATCATCAATCACACTACCATCCGCAGTCACACTACCATCCCCAATCATACTAACATCATCAATCACACTAACATCATCAATCACACTACCATTCGCAGTCACACTACCATCCCCAATCACACTATATTCAATCACACTACCACCCCCAATCACACTACCACCCCCAATCACACTACCACCCCCAATCACACTACCATCATCAATCACACTACCATCATCAATCACACTAACACCCCCAATCACACTACCACCCCCAATCACACTACCACCCCCAAACACACTACCACCCCCAAACACACTACCATCCCCAATCACACTACCATCCCCAATCACACTAACATCATCAATCACACTACCACCCCCAATCACACTACCACCCCCAATCACACTACCACCCCAATCACACTACCATCCCCAATCACACTACCATCCCCAATCACACTAACATCATGAATCTCACTACCATCCCCAATCACACTAACATCATCAATCACACTACCATCTCCAATCACACTCCCATCATCAATCACACTACCATCATCAATCACACTACCACCCCCAATCACACTACCACCCCCAATCACACTAACATCATCAATCCCACGACCACCCCCAATCACACTGACATCATCAATCACACTACCACACCCAATCACACTACCATCCCCAATCACACTACCATCCCCAATCACACTAACATCATGAATCACACTACCACCCCCAATCACACTACCATCCCCAATCACACTACCACCCCCTATCACACTAACATCATCAATCACACTACCACCCCTAATCACACTACGATCCCCAATCACACTACGATCCCCCATCACACTACCATCCCCAATCACACTACCATCCCCAATCACACTACCATCCCCAATCACACTAACATCATCAATCACACTACCATCCCCAATCTCACTACCATCCCCAATCACACTAACATCATCAATCACACTAACATCATCAATCACACTACCATCATCAATCACACTACCACCCCCAATCACACTACCACCCCTAATCACACTATCAATCACACTAACATCATCAATCACACGACCACCCCCATTCACACTACCATCCCCAATCACACTACCATCCCCAATCACACTAACATCACTAATCACACTAACATCAAGAATCACACTTCCACCCCAATCACACTACCATCCCCAATCACACTAATATCATCAATCACACTACCATCCCCAATCACACTAACATCATCAATCACACTACCACCCCCAATCACACTAACATCACTAATCACACTAACATCAAGAATCACACTTCCACCCCAATCACACTACCATCCCCAATCACACTACCATCCCCAATCACACTACCATCCCCAATCACACTACCATCCCCAATCACACTAACATCACTAATCACACTAACATCAAGAATCACACTTCCACCCCAATCACACTACCATCCCCAATCACACTAATATCATCAATCACACTACCATCCCCAATCACACAACCATCCCCAATCACACTAACATCATCAATCACACAAACATCATCAATCACACGACCACCCCCAATCACACTACCACCCCCAATCACGCTAACATCATGAATCAAGCTACCTCCCCCAATCACACTAATATCATGAATCACACCACCATCCCCAATCACACTATCATCAATCACACTACCATCATCAATCACACTACCACCCCCAATCACACTACCACCCCAATTCACACTAACATCATCAATCACACTAACATCATCAATCACACTACCACCCCCAAACACACTACCATCCCCAATCACACTACCACCCCCAATCACACTAGCATCATGAATCAAACTACCTCCCCCAATCACACTAACATCATGAATCACACCACCATCCCCAATCACACTATCATCAATCACACTAACATCATCAATCACACTACCATCATCAATCACACTACCACCCCCAATCACACTACCACCCCAAATCAGACTAACATCATCAATCACACTAACATCATCAATCACACTACCACCCCCAATCACACTACCAACCCCAATCACACTACCACCCCAAATCAGACTAACATCATCAATCACACTACCATCCGCAGTCACACTACCATCCCCAATCATACTAACATCATCAATCACACTAACATCATCAATCACACTACCATTCGCAGTCACACTACCATCCCCAATCACACTATATTCAATCACACTACCACCCCCAATCACACTACCACCCCCAATCACACTACCACCCCCAATCACACTACCATCATCAATCACACTACCATCATCAATCACACTAACACCCCCAATCACACTACCACCCCCAATCACACTACCACCCCCAAACACACTACCACCCCCAAACACACTACCATCCCCAATCACACTACCATCCCCAATCACACTAACATCATCAATCACACTACCACCCCCAATCACACTACCACCCCCAATCACACTACCACCCCAATCACACTACCATCCCCAATCACACTACCATCCCCAATCACACTAACATCATGAATCTCACTACCATCCCCAATCACACTAACATCATCAATCACACTACCATCTCCAATCACACTCCCATCATCAATCACACTACCATCATCAATCACACTACCACCCCCAATCACACTACCACCCCCAATCACACTAACATCATCAATCCCACGACCACCCCCAATCACACTGACATCATCAATCACACTACCACCCCCAATCACACTACCATCCCCAATCACACTACCATCCCCAATCACACTAACATCATGAATCACACTACCACCCCCAATCACACTACCATCCCCAATCACACTACCACCCCCTATCACACTAACATCATCAATCACACTACCACCCCTAATCACACTACGATCCCCAATCACACTACGATCCCCCATCACACTACCATCCCCAATCACACTACCATCCCCAATCACACTACCATCCCCAATCACACTAACATCATCAATCACACTACCATCCCCAATCTCACTACCATCCCCAATCACACTAACATCATCAATCACACTAACATCATCAATCACACTACCATCATCAGTCACACTACCACCCCCAATCACACTACCACCCCTAATCACACTATCAATCACACTAACATCATCAATCACACGACCACCCCCATTCACACTACCATCCCCAATCACACTACCATCCCCAATCACACTAACATCACTAATCACACTAACATCAAGAATCACACTTCCACCCCAATCACACTACCATCCCCAATCACACTAATATCATCAATCACACTACCATCCCCAATCACACTAACATCATCAATCACACTACCATCCCCAATCACACAACCATCCCCAATCACACTAACATCATCAATCACACTAACATCATCAATCACACGACCACCCCCAATCACACTACCACCCCCAATCACGCTAACATCATGAATCAAACTACCTCCCCCAATCACACTAATATCATGAATCACACCACCATCCCCAATCACACTATCATCAATCACACTAACATCATCAATCACACTACCATCATCAATCACACTACCACCCCCAATCACACTACCACCCCAATTCACACTAACATCATCAATCACACTAACATCATCAATCACACTACCACCCCCAAACACACTACCAACCCCAATCACACTACCAACCCCAATCACACTACCACCCCAAATCAGACTAACATCATCAATCACACTTCCATCCGCAGTCACACTACCATCCCCAATCATATTAACATCATCAATCACACTAACATCTTCAATCACGGTACCACCCCCAATCACACTACCATCCCCAATCACAGTATATTCAATCACACTACCACCCCCAATCACACTACCACCCCCAATCACACTACCACCCCCAATCACACTACCATCATCAATCACACTACCATCATCAATCACACTAACACCCCCAATCACACTACCACCCCCAATCACATTACCACCCCCAAACACACTACCATCCCCAATCACACTACCATCCCCAATCACACTAACATCATCAATCACACTACCACCCCCAATCACACTACCACCCCCAATCACACTACCACCCCAATCACACTACCATCCCCAATCACACTACCATCCCCAATCACACTAACATCATGAATCTCACTACCATCCCCAATCACACTAACATCATCAATCACACTACCATCTCCAATCACACTACCATCCCCAATCACACTACCATCCCCAATCACACTAACATCATGAATCTCACTACCATCCCCAATCACACTAACATCATGAATCACACTACCACCCCCAATCACACTACCATCCCCAATCTCACTACCATCCCCAATCACACTAACATCATCAATCACACTACCATCATCAATCACACTACCACCCCCAATCACACTACCACCCCTAATCACACTATCAATCACACTAACATCATCAATCACACGACCACCCCCAATCACACTACCATCCCCAATCACACTACCATCCCCAATCACACTAACATCACGAATCACACTTCCACCCCAATCACACTACCATCCCCAATCACACTAACATCATCAATCACACTACCATCCCCAATCACACTAACATCATCAATCACACTACGATCCCCAATCACACTACCATCCCCAATCACACTAACATCATCAATCACACTAACATCATCAATCACACGACCACCCCCAATCACACTACCATCCCCAATCACACTACCACCCCCAATCACACTAGCATCATGAATCAAACTACCTCCCCCAATCACACTAACATCATGAATCACACCACCATCCCCAATCACACTATCATCAATCACACTAACATCATCAATCACACTACCATCATCAATCACACTACCACCCCCAATCACACTACCACCCCAAATCAGACTAACATCATCAATCACACTAACATCATCAATCACACTACCACCCCCAATCACACTACCAACCCCAATCACACTACCACCCCAAATCAGACTAACATCATCAATCACACTACCATCCGCAGTCACACTACCATCCCCAATCATACTAACATCATCAATCACACTAACATCTTCAATCACCGTACCACCCCCAATCACACTACCATCCCCAATCACACTATATTCAATCACACTACCACCCCCAATCACACTACCACCCCCAATCACACTACCACCCCCTATCACACTACCATCACCAATCACACTAACATCATCAATCACACTCCCACCCCCAATCACACTGCCACCCCAAATCACACGACCATCCCCAATCACACTAATATCATCAATCACACGCCCACCCCCAATCACACTGCCACCCCAAATCACAAGACCATCCCCAATCATACTAACATCATCAATAACACTAACATCTTCAATCACCGTACCACCCCCAATCACACTACCATCCCCAATCACACTATATTCAATCACACTACCACCCCCAATCACACTACCACCCCCAATCACACTACCTCCCCCTATCACACTACCATCACCAATCACACTAACATCATCAATCACACTCCCACCCCCAATCACACTGCCACCCCAAATCACACGACCATCCCCAATCACACTAACATCATCAATCACACTACCATCTCCAATCACACTCCCATCATCAATCACACTACCATCATCAATCACACTACCACCCCCAATCACACTACCACCCCCAATCACACTGACATCATCAATCACACTACCACCCCCAATCACACTACCATCCCCAATCACACTACCATCCCCAATCACACTAACATCATGAATCACACTACCACCCCCAATCACACTACCATCCCCAATCACACTACCACCCCCTATCACACTAACATCATCAATCACACTACCACCCCTAATCACACTACGATCCCCAATCACACTACCACCCCCAATCACACTACCACCCCCAATCACACTAACATCATCAATCACACTACCATCCCCAATCTCACTACCATCCCCAATCACACTAACATCATCAATCACACTACCATCATCAATCACACTACCACCCCCAATCACACTACCACCCCTAATCACACTATCAATCACACTAACATCATCAATCACACGACCACCCCCAATCACACTACCATCCCCAATCACACTACCATCCCCAATCACACTAACATCACGAATCACTCTTCCACCCCAATCACACTACCATCCCCAATCACACTAACATCATCAATCACACTACCATCCCCAATCACACTAACATCATCAATCACACTAACATCATCAATCACACTACCATCCCCAATCACACTAACATCATCAATCACGCGACCACCCCCAATCACACTACCATCCCCAATCACACTACCACCCCCAATCACACTAACATCATGAATCAAACTACCTCCCCCAATCACACTAACATCATCAATCACACTACCATCATCAATCACACTACCACCCCCAATCTCACTACCACCCCAAATCAGACTAACATCATCAATCACACTAACATCATCAATCACACTACCACCCCCATTCACACTACCAACCCCAATCACACTACCACCCCAAATCAGACTAACATCATCAATCACACTAACATCATCAATCACACTACCATCCGCAGTCACACTACCATCCCCAATCATACTAACATCATCAATCACACTAACATCTTCAATCACCGTACCACCCCAATCACACTACCATCCCCAATCACACTATATTCAATCACACTACCACCCCCAATCACACTACCACCCCCAATCACACTACCACCCCCTATCACAATACCATCACCAATCACACTAACATCATCAATCACACTAACATCATCAATCACACTCCCACCCCCAATCACACTGCCACCCCAAATCACACGACCATCCCAAATCACACTACCACCCACAATCACACTACCACCCCCAATCACACTAACATCATCAATCACACTAACATCATCAATCACACTACCACCCCCAATCACACTACCACCCCCAATCACACTACCATCATCAATAACACTACCACCCCCAATCACACTACCATCATCAATCACACTACCGCCCCCAATCACACTACCACCCGCAATCACACTACCACCTCCAATCACACTCCCATCAACAATCACACTACCATCATCAATCACACTACCATCATCAAAGACACTAACACCCCCAATCACACTACCACCCCCAATAACACTACCATCATCAATCAGACTACCACCCCCAATCACACTACCATCCCCAATCACACTAACATCATGAATCACACTACCACCCCCAATCACATTACCATCCCCAATCACACTACCATCCCCAATCACACTACCACCCCCAATCACACTACCACCCCAAATCACACTAATATCATCAATCACACTACCACCTCCAATCACACTACCATCATCAATCACACTACCACCACCAATCACATTACCATCCCCAATCACACTACCATCCCCAATCACACTACCACCCCCAATCACACTACCACCCCAAATCACACTAATATCATCAATCACACTACCACCTCCAATCACACTCCCATCATCAATCACACTACCATCCCCAATCACACTACCACCCCCATTCACACTGACATCATCAATCACACTACCACCCCCAATCACACTAACATCATCAATCACACTACCACCCCCAATCACACTACCATCATCAATCACACTACCACCCCCAATCACACTACCATCCCCAATCACACTAACATCATCAATCACACTACCACCTCCAATCACACTACCACCTCCAATCACACTCCCATCATCAATCACACTACCATCATCAATCACGCTACCACCCCCAATCACACTACCATCATCAATCACAAGACCACCCCCAATCACACTACCATCAACAATCATACTAACATCCCCAATAACACTACCACCCCCAATCACACTACCATCATCAATCACACTACCATCCCCAATCACACTAACATCATCAATCACACTACCACCCCCAATCACACTACCATCATCAATCACACTACCATCATCAATCACACTACCACCCCCAATCACACTACCATCATCAATCACACGACAACCCCCAATCACACGACCATCATCAATCACACTACCACCCCCAATCACCCTACCATCCCCAATCACACTAACATCATCAATCACAATACCACCTCCAATCACACTCCCATCATCAATCACACTACCATCATCAATCACGCTACCACCCCCAATCACACTACCATCATCAATCACACTACCACCCCCAATCACCCTACCATCCCCAATCACACTAACATCATCAATCACAATACCACCTCCAATCACACTCCCATCATCAATCACACTACCATCATCAATCACGCTACCACCCCCAATCACACTACCATCATCAATCACACTACCACCCCCAATCACGCTACCACCCCCAATCACACTACCATCATCAATCACACGACAACCCCCAATCACACGACCATCATCAATCGCACTACCACCCCCAATCACCCTACCACCCCCAATCACACTAACATCATCAATCACACTTCCACCCCCAATCACACTATCAATCACACTAACATCATCAATCACACGACCACCCCCAATCACACTACCATCCCCAATCACACTAACATCATGAATCACACTTCCACCCCCAATCACACTACCATCCCCAATCACACTTACATCATCAATCACACTACCAACCCCAATCATACTAACATCATCAATCACACTAACATCATCAATCACACTGACATCATCAAGCACACTACCACCCCCAATCACACTTACATCATCAATCACACTACCACCCCCAATCACACTACCACCCCCAATCACACTAACATCATCAATCAGACTACCACCCCCAATCACACTACCACCCCTAATCACACTACCATCCCAAATCACACTACCACCCCCAATCACACTACCACCCCCAATCACACTACCACCCCCAATCACACTAACATCATCAATCACACTACCACCCCCAATCACACTACCACCCCTAATCACACTACCACCCCCAATCACACTACCATCATCAATCACACTACCACCCCCAATCACACTACCACCCCCAATCACACTAACATCATCAATCACACTACCACCCCCAATCACACTACCACCCCTAATCACACTACCACCCCCAATCACACTTCCATCATCAATCACACGAACACCCCCAATCACACTACCATCATCAATCACACTACCATCATCAATCACACTACCATCCCCAATCACACTACCACCCCCAATCACACTACCACCCCCAAACACACTACCATCCCCAATCACACTACCACCCCCAATCACACAGACATCATCAATCACACTACCACCCCCAATCACACTACCATCCCCAATCACACTGCCATCCCCAATCACAATAACATCATGAATCACACTACCACCCCCAATCACACTACCATCCCCAATCACACTACCACCCCCTATCACACTAACATCATCAATCACACTACCACACCTAATCACACTACGATCCCCAATCACACTACCACCCCCAATCAAACTACCACCCCCAATCACACTAACATCATCAATCACACTACCATCCCCAATCTCACTACCATCCCCAATCACACTAACATCATCAATCACACTACCATCATCAATCACACTACCACCCCCAATCACACTACCACCCCTAATCACACTATCAATCACACTAACATCATCAATCACACGACCACCCCCAATCACACTACCATCCCCAATCACACTACCATCCCCAATCACACTAACATCACGAATCAAACTTCCATCCCAGTCACACTACCATCCCCAATCACACTAACATCATCAATCACACTACCATCCCCAGTCACACTATCATCAATCACACTACCATCCCCAATCACACTACCATCCCCAATCACACTAACATCATCAATCACACTAACATCATCAATCACACGACCACCCCCAATCACACTACCAACCCCAATCACACTACCATCATCAATCACACTACCGCCCCCAATCACACTACCACCCCCAATCACACTACCACCTCCAATCACACTCCCATCAACAATCACACTACCATCATCAATCACACTACCATCATCAATGACACTACCATCATCAATGACACTAACACCCCCAATCACACTACCACCCCCAATAACACTACCATCATCAATCAGACTACCACCCCCAATCACACTACCATCCCCAATCACACTAACATCATGAATCACACTACCACCCCCAATCACACTACCATCATCAATCACACTACCATCATCAATCACACTACCACCCCCATTCACACTCCCATCATCAATCACACTACCATCCCCAATCACACTACCACCCCCAATCACACTAACATCATCAATCACACTACCACCCTCAATCACACTAACATCATCAATCACACTACCACCCCCAATCACACTACCATCATCAATCACACTACCACCCCCAATCACACTACCATCCCCAATCACACTAACATCATCAATCACACTACCATCATCAATCACGCTACCACCCCCAATCACACTACCATCATCAATCACACTACCACCCCCAATCACACTACCATCATCAATCACACTAACATCCCCAATAACACTGCCACCCCCAATCACACTACCATCATCAATCACACTACCACCCCCAATCACACTAACATCATCAATCACGCTACCACCCCCAATCACACTACCATCATCAATCACGCTACCACCCCCAATCACACTACCATCATCAATCACACTAACATCCCCAATAACACTACCATCATCAATCACACTACCACCGCCAATCACACTACCACCCCCAATCACACTACCACCCCCAATCACACTAACATCATCAATCACACTACCAGCACTAATCACAGTACCAGCAACAATCACACTACCATCATCAATCACACTAACATCATCAATCACACTACCACCCCCAATCACACTATCAATCACACTAACATCATCAATCACACTACCACCGCCAATCACACTACCACCCCCAATCACACTACCACCCCCAATCACACTAACATCATCAATCACACTACCAGCACTAATCACAGTACCAGCAACAATCACACTACCATCATCAATCACACTAACATCATCAATCACACTACCACCCCCAATCACACTATCAATCACACTAACATCATCAATCACACGACCACCCCCAATCACACTACCATCCCCAATCACACGAACATCATGAATCACACTTCCACCCCCAATCACAATACCATCCCCAATCACACTTACATCATCAATCACACGACCACCCCCAATCACACTACCATCCCCAATCACACGAACATCATCAATCACACTACCAACCCCAATCACACTAACATCATCAATCACACTAACATCATCAATCACACTTACATCATCAAGCACACTACCACCACCAATCACACTTACATCATCAATCACACTACCACCCCCAATCACACTGCCATCATCAATCACACTACCATCCCCAATCACACTACCACCCCCAATCACACTACCACCCCCAATCACACTAACATCATCAATCACACTACCACCCCCAATCACACTACCACCCCTAATCACACTACCACCCCCAATCACACTACCATCATCAATCACACTACCACCCCCAATCACACTACCACCCCCAATCACACTACCACCCCCAATCACACTTCCATCATCAATCACACGACCACCCCCAATCACACTACCATCATCAATCACACTACCATCATCAATCACACTAACACCCCCAATCACACTACCACCCCCAATCACACTACCACCCCCAAACACACTACCATCCCCAATCACACTACCATCCCCAATCACACTAACATCATCAATCACACTACCACCCCCAATCACACTACCACCCCCAATCACACTACCACCCCAATCACACTACCATCCCCAATCACACTACCATCCCCAATCACACTAACATCATGAATCTCACTACCATCCCCAATCACACTAACATCATCAATCACACTACCATCTCCAATCACACTCCCATCATCAATCACACTACCATCATCAATCACACTACCACCCCCAATCACACTAACATCATCAATACCACTACCACCCCCAATCACACTGACATCATCAATCACACTACCACCCCCAATCACACTACCATCCCCAATCACACTACCATCCCCAATCACACTAACATCATGAATCACACTAACATCATGAATCACACTACCACCCCCAATCACACTACCATCCCCAATCACACTACCACCCCCAATCACACTAACATCATCAATCACACTACCACCCCCAATAACACTACCATCATCAATCAGACTACCACCCCCAATCACACTACCATCCCCAATCACACTAACATCATGAATCACACTACCACCCCCAATCACACTACCATCATCAATCACACTACCATCATCAATCACACTACCACCCCCATTCACACTCCCATCATCAATCACACTACCATCCCCAATCACACTACCACCCCCAATCACACTAACATCATCAATCACACTACCACCCTCAATCACACTAACATCATCAATCACACTACCACCCCCAATCACACTACCATCATCAATCACACTACCACCCCCAATCACACTACCATCCCCAATCACACTAACATCATCAATCACACTACCACCTCCAATCACACTCCCATCATCAATCACACTACCATCATCAATCACGCTACAACCCCCAATCACACTACCATCATCAATCACACTACCACCCCCAATCACACTACCATCATCAATCACACTAACATCCCCAATAACACTGCCACCCCCAATCACACTACCATCATCAATCACACTACCACCCCCAATCACACTAACATCATCAATCACGCTACCACCCCCAATCACACTACCATCATCAATCACGCTACCACCCCCAATCACACTACCATCATCAATCACACTAACATCCCCAATAACACTACCACCCCCAATCACACTACCATCATCAATCACACTACCACCGCCAATCACACTACCACCCCCAATCACACTACCACCCCCAATCACACTAACATCATCAATCACACTACCACCCCCAATCACACTATCAATCACACTAACATCATCAATCACACGACCACCCCCAATCGCACTACCATCCCCAATCACACGAACATCATGAATCACACTTCCACCCCCAATCACACTACCATCCCCAATCACACTTACATCATCAATCACACGACCATCATCAATCACACTACCACCCCCAATCACACTATCAATCACACTAACATCATCAATCACACGACCATCCCCAATCACACGAACATCATCAATCACACTACCATCATCAATCACACTACCACCCCCATTCACACTCCCATCATCAATCACACTACCATCCCCAATCACACTACCACCCCCAATCACACTAACATCATCAATCACACTACCACCCTCAATCACACTAACATCATCAATCACACTACCACCCCCAATCACACTACCATCATCAATCACACTACCACCCCCAATCACACTACCATCCCCAATCACACTAACATCATCAATCACACTACCATCATCAATCACGCTACCACCCCCAATCACACTACCATCATCAATCACACTACCACCCCCAATCACACTACCATCATCAATCACACTAACATCCCCAATAACACTGCCACCCCCAATCACACTACCATCATCAATCACACTACCACCCCCAATCACACTAACATCATCAATCACGCTACCACCCCCAATCACACTACCATCATCAATCAAGCTACCACCCCCAATCACACTACCATCATCAATCACACTAACATCCCCAATAACACTACCACCCCCAATCACACTACCATCATCAATCACACTACCACCGCCAATCACACTACCACCCCCAATCACACTACCACCCCCAATCACACTAACATCATCAATCACACTACCAGCACTAATCACAGTACCAGCAACAATCACACTACCATCATCAATCACACTAACATCATCAATCACACTACCACCCCCAATCACACTATCAATCACACTAACATCATCAATCACACGACCACCCCCAATCACACTACCATCCCCAATCACACGAACATCATGAATCACACTTCCACCCCCAATCACACTACCATCCCCAATCACACTTACATCATCAATCACACGACCATCATCAATCACACTACCACCCCCAATCACACTATCAATCACACTAACATCATCAATCACACGACCACCCCCAATCACACTACCATCCCCAATCACACGAACATCATCAATCACACTACCAACCCCAATCACACTAACATCATCAATCACACTAACATCATCAATCACACTTACATCATCAAGCACACTACCACCACCAATCACACTTACATCATCAATCACACTACCACCCCCAATCACACTGCCATCATCAATCACACTACCATCCCCAATCACACTACCACCCCCAATCACACTACCACCCCCAATCACACTAACATCATCAATCACACTACCACCCCCAATCACACTACCACCCCTAATCACACTACCACCCCCAATCACACTACCATCATCAATCACACTACCACCCCCAATCACACTACCACCCCCAATCACACTACCACCCCCAATCACACTTCCATCATCAATCACACGACCACCCCCAATCACACTACCATCATCAATCACACTACCATCATCAATCACACTAACACCCCCAATCACACTACCACCCCCAATCACACTACCACCCCCAAACACACTACCATCCCCAATCACACTACCATCCCCAATCACACTAACATCATCAATCACACTACCACCCCCAATCACACTACCACCCCCAATCACACTACCACCCCAATCACACTACCATCCCCAATCACACTACCATCCCCAATCACACTAACATCATGAATCTCACTACCATCCCCAATCACACTAACATCATCAATCACACTACCATCTCCAATCACACTCCCATCATCAATCACACTACCATCATCAATCACACTACCACCCCCAATCACACTAACATCATCAATACCACTACCACCCCCAATCACACTGACATCATCAATCACACTACCACCCCCAATCACACTACCATCCCCAATCACACGACCATCCCCAATCACACTAACATCATGAATCACACTAACATCATGAATCACACTACCACCCCCAATCACACTACCATCCCCAATCACACTACCACCCCCAATCACACTAACATCATCAATCACACTACCACCCCCAATAACACTACCATCATCAATCAGACTACCACCCCCAATCACACTACCATCCCCAATCACACTAACATCATGAATCACACTACCACCCCCAATCACACTACCATCATCAATCACACTACCATCATCAATCACACTACCACCCCCATTCACACTCCCATCATCAATCACACTACCATCCCCAATCACACTACCACCCCCAATCACACTAACATCATCAATCACACTACCACCCTCAATCACACTAACATCATCAATCACACTACCACCCCCAATCACACTACCATCATCAATCACACTACCACCCCCAATCACACTACCATCCCCAATCACACTAACATCATCAATCACACTACCACCTCCAATCACACTCCCATCATCAATCACACTACCATCATCAATCACGCTACAACCCCCAATCACACTACCATCATCAATCACACTACCACCCCCAATCACACTACCATCATCAATCACACTAACATCCCCAATAACACTGCCACCCCCAATCACACTACCATCATCAATCACACTACCACCGCCAATCACACTACCATCATCAATCACACTAACATCCCCAATAACACTACCACCCCCAATCACACTACCATCATCAATCACACTACCACCGCCAATCACACTACCATCATCAATCACACTAACATCCCCAATAACACTACCACCCCCAATCACACTACCATCATCAATCACGCTACCACCCCCAATCACACTACCATCATCAATCACACTAACATCCCCAATAACACTACCACCCCCAATCACACTACCATCATCAATCACACTACCACCGCCAATCACACTACCACCCCCAATCACACTACCACCCCCAATCACACTAACATCATCAATCACACTACCACCCCCAATCACACTATCAATCACACTAACATCATCAATCACACGACCACCCCCAATCGCACTACCATCCCCAATCACACGAACATCATGAATCACACTTCCACCCCCAATCACACTACCATCCCCAATCACACTTACATCATCAATCACACGACCATCATCAATCACACTACCACCCCCAATCACACTATCAATCACACTAACATCATCAATCACACGACCACCCCCAATCACACTACCATCCCCAATCACACGAACATCATCAATCACACTACCAACCCCAATCACACTAACATCATCAATCACACTAACATCATCAATCACACTAACATCATCAATCACACTTACATCATCAAGCACACTACCACCACCAATCACACTTACATCATCAATCACACTACCACCCCCAATCACACTGCCATCATCAATCACACTACCATCCCCAATCACACTACCACCCCCAATCACACTACCACCCCCAATCACACTAACATCATCAATCACACTACCACCCCCAATCACACTACCACCCCTAATCACACTACCACCCCCAATCACACTACCATCATCAATCACACGACCACCCCCAATCACACTACCATCATCAATCACACTACCATCATCAATCACACTAACACCCCCAATCACACTACCACCCCCAATCACACTACCACCCCCAAACACACTACCATCCCCAATCACACTACCATCCCCAATCACACTAACATCATCAATCACACTACCACCCCCAATCACACTACCACCCCCAATCACACTACCACCCCAATCACACTACCATCCCCAATCACACTACCATCCCCAATCACACTAACATCATGAATCTCACTACCATCCCCAATCACACTAACATCATCAATCACACTACCATCTCCAATCACACTCCCATCATCAATCACACTACCATCATCAATCACACTACCACCCCCAATCACACTAACATCATCAATACCACTACCACCCCCAATCACACTGACATCATCAATCACACTACCACCCCCAATCACACTACCATCCCCAATCACACGACCATCCCCAATCACACTAACATCATGAATCACACTAACATCATGAATCACACTACCACCCCCAATCACACTACCATCCCCAATCACACTACCACCCCCAATCACACTAACATCATCAATCACACTACCACCCCCAATAACACTACCATCATCAATCAGACTACCACCCCCAATCACACTACCATCCCCAATCACACTAACATCATGAATCACACTACCACCCCCAATCACACTACCATCATCAATCACACTACCATCATCAATCACACTACCACCCCCATTCACACTCCCATCATCAATCACACTACCATCCCCAATCACACTACCACCCCCAATCACACTAACATCATCAATCACACTACCACCCTCAATCACACTAACATCATCAATCACACTACCACCCCCAATCACACTACCATCATCAATCACACTACCACCCCCAATCACACTACCATCCCCAATCACACTAACATCATCAATCACACTACCACCTCCAATCACACTCCCATCATCAATCACACTACCATCATCAATCACGCTACAACCCCCAATCACACTACCATCATCAATCACACTACCACCCCCAATCACACTACCATCATCAATCACACTAACATCCCCAATAACACTGCCACCCCCAATCACACTACCATCATCAATCACACTACCACCCCCAATCACACTAACATCATCAATCACGCTACCACCCCCAATCACACTACCATCATCAATCACGCTACCACCCCCAATCACACTACCATCATCAATCACACTAACATCCCCAATAACACTACCACCCCCAATCACACTACCATCATCAATCACACTACCACCGCCAATCACACTACCACCCCCAATCACACTACCACCCCCAATCACACTAACATCATCAATCACACTACCACCCCCAATCACACTATCAATCACACTAACATCATCAATCACACGACCACCCCCAATCGCACTACCATCCCCAATCACACGAACATCATGAATCACACTTCCACCCCCAATCACACTACCATCCCCAATCACACTTACATCATCAATCACACGACCATCATCAATCACACTACCACCCCCAATCACACTATCAATCACACTAACATCATCAATCACACGACCACCCCCAATCACACTACCATCCCCAATCACACGAACATCATCAATCACACTACCAACCCCAATCACACTAACATCATCAATCACACTAACATCATCAATCACACTAACATCATCAATCACACTTACATCATCAAGCACACTACCACCACCAATCACACTTACATCATCAATCACACTACCACCCCCAATCACACTGCCATCATCAATCACACTACCATCCCCAATCACACTACCACCCCCAATCACACTACCACCCCCAATCACACTAACATCATCAATCACACTACCACCCCCAATCACACTACCACCCCTAATCACACTACCACCCCCAATCACACTACCATCATCAATCACACTACCACCCCCAATCACACTACCACCCCCAATCACACTACCACCCCCAATCACACTTCCATCATCAATCACACGACCACCCCCAATCACACTACCATCATCAATCACACTACCATCATCAATCACACTAACACCCCCAATCACACTACCACCCCCAATCACACTACCACCCCCAAACACACTACCATCCCCAATCACACTACCATCCCCAATCACACTAACATCATCAATCACACTACCACCCCCAATCACACTACCACCCCCAATCACACTACCACCCCAATCACACTACCATCCCCAATCACACTACCATCCCCAATCACACTAACATCATGAATCTCACTACCATCCCCAATCACACTAACATCATCAATCACACTACCATCTCCAATCACACTCCCATCATCAATCACACTACCATCATCAATCACACTACCACCCCCAATCACACTAACATCATCAATACCACTACCACCCCCAATCACACTGACATCATCAATCACACTACCACCCCCAATCACACTACCATCCCCAATCACACTACCATCCCCAATCACACTAACATCATGAATCACACTAACATCATGAATCACACTACCACCCCCAATCACACTACCATCCCCAATCACACTACCACCCCCTATCACACTAACATCATCAATCACACTACCACCCCTAATCACACTACGATCCCCAATCACACTACCACCCCCAATCACACTACCACCCCCAATCACACTAACATCATCAATCACACTACCATCCCCAATCTCACTACCATCCCCAATCACACTAACATCATCAATCACACTACCATCATCAATCACACTACCACCCCCAATCACACTACCACCCCGAATCACACTATCAATCACACTAACATCATCAATCACACGACCACCCCCAATCATACTACCATCACCAATCACACTACCATCCCCAATCACACTAACATCACGAATCACACTTCCACCCCAATCACACTACCAGCCCAATCACACTAACATCATCAATCACACTACCATCCCCAATCACACTAACATCATCAATCACACTACCATCCCCAATCACACTAACATCCTCAATCACACTAACATCATCAATCACACGACCACCCCCAATCACACGACCACCCCCAATCACACTAACATCATGAATCAAACTAACTCCCCCAATCACACTAACATCATGAATCACACCACCATCCCCAATCACACTATCATCAATCACACTACCATCATCAATCACACTACCACCCCCAATCACACTACCACCCCAAATCAGACTAACATCATCAATCACACTAACATCATCAATCACATTACCACCCCCAATCACACTACCAACCCCAATCACACTACAACCCCAAATCAGACTAACATCATCAATCAGACTAACATCATCAATCACACTAACATCATCAATCACACTACCATCCGCAGTCACACTACCATCCCCAATCATACTAACATCATCAATCACACTAACATCTTCAATCACCGTACCACCCCCAATCACACTACCATCCCCAATCACACGATATTCAATCACACTACCACCCTCAATCACACTACCACCCCCAATCACACTACCACCCCCAATCACACTCCCACCCCCAAACACACTCCCACCCCCAAACACACTCCCACCCCCAAACACACTACCATCCCCAATCACACTACCATCCCCAATCACACTAACATCATCAATCACACTACCACCCCCAATCACACTACCACCCCCAATCACACTACCACCCCAATCACACTACCATCCCCAATCACACTACCATCCCCAATCACACTAACATCATGAATCTCACTACCATCCCCAATCACACGAACATCATCAATCACACTACCATCTCCAATCACACTCCCATCATCAATCACACTACCATCATCAATCACACTACCACCCCCAATCACACTACCACCCCCAATCACACTAGCATCATCAATCACACTACCATCATCAATCACACTCCCACCCCCAAACACACTACCATCCCCAATCACACTACCATCCCCAATCACACTAACATCATGAATCACACTACCACCCCCAATCACACTACCATCCCCAATCACACTACCACCCCCTATCACACTAACATCATCAATCACACTACCACCCCTAATCACACTACGATCCCCAATCACACTACCACCCCCAATCACACTACCACCCCCAATCACACTAACATCATCAATCACACTACCATCCCCAATCTCACTACCACCCCCAATCACACTAACATCATCAATCACACTAACATCATCAATCACACTACCACCCCCAATCACACGACCACCCCCAATCACACTACCATCCCCAATCACACTACCATCCCCAATCACACTAACATCACGAATCACACTTCCACCCCAATCACACTACCATCCCCAATCACACTAACATCATCAATCACACTACCATCCCCAATCACACTAACATCATCAATCACACTACCATCCCCAATCACACTACCATCCCCAATCACACTAACATCATCAATCACACTAACATCATCAATCACACGACCACCCCCAATCACACTACCATCCCCAATCACACTACCACCCCCAATCACACTAACATCATGAATCACACCACCATCCCCAATCACACTATCATCAATCACACTAACATCATCAATCACACTACCACCCCAAATCAGACTAACATCATCAATCACACGAACATCATCAATCACACTACCACCCCCAATCACACTACCAACCCCAATCACACTACCACCCCAAATCAGACTAACATCATCAATCACACTAACATCATCAATCACACTACCATCCGCAGTCACACTACCATCCCCAATCACACTATATTCAATCACACTACCACCCCCAATCACACTACCACCCCCAATCACACTACCACCCCCAATCACACTACCATCATCAATCACACTACCATCATCAATCACACTAACACCCCCAATCACACTGCCACCCCCAATCACACTACCACCCCCAAACACACTACCACCCCCAAACACACTACCATCCCCAATCACACTACCATCCCCAATCACACTAACATCATCAATCACACTACCACCCCCAATCACACTACCACCCCCAATCACACTACCACCCCAATCACACTACCATCCCCAATCACACTACCATCCCCAATCACACTAACATCATGAATCTCACTACCATCCCCAATCACACTAACATCATCAATCACACTACCATCTCCAATCACACTCCCATCATCAATCACACTACCATCATCAATCACACTACCACCCCCAATCACACTACCACCCCCAATCACACTAACATCATCAATCCCACGACCACCCCCAATCACACTGACATCATCAATCACACTACCACCCCCAATCACACTACCATCCCCAATGACACTACCATCCCCAATCAAACTAACATCATGAATCACACTACCACCCCCAATCACACTACCATCCCCAATCACACTACCACCCCCTATCACACTAACATCATCAATCACACTACCACCCCTAATCACACTACGATCCCCAATCACACTACGATCCCCCATCACACTACCATCCCCAATCACACTACCATCCCCAATCACACTACCATCCCCAATCACACTAACATCATCAATCACACTACCATCCCCAATCTCACTACCATCCCCAATCACACTAACATCATCAATCACACTAACATCATCAATCACACTACCATCATCAATCACACTACCACCCCCAATCACACTACAACCCCTAATCACACTATCAATCACACTAACATCATCAATCACACGACCACCCCCATTCACACTTCCACCCCAATCACACTACCATCCCCAATCACACTAATATCATCAATCACACTACCATCCCCAATCACACTAACATCATCAATCACACTACCATCCCCAATCACACAACCATCCCCAATCACACTAACATCATCAATCACACTAACATCATCAATCACACGACCACCCCCAATCACACTACCACCCCCAATCACACTAACATCATGAATCAAACTACCTCCCCCAATCACACTAACATCATGAATCACACCACCATCCCCAATCACACTATCATCAATCACACTAACATCATCAATCACACTACCATCATCAATCACACTACCACCCCCAATCACACTACCACCCCAATTCGCACTAACATCATCAATCACACTAACATCATCAATCACACTACCACCCCCAATCACACTACCAACCCCAATCACACTACCAACCCCAATCACACTACCACCCCAAATCAGACCAACATCATCAATCACACTAACATCATCAATCACACTACCATCCGCAGTCACACTACCATCCCCAATCATATTAACATCATCAATCACACTAACATCTTCAATCACGGTACCACCCCCAATCACACTACCATCCCCAATCACACTATATTCAATCACACTACCACCCCCAATCACACTACCACCCCCAATCACACTACCACCCCCAATCACACTACCATCATCAATCACACTACCATCATCAATCACACTAACACCCCCAATCACACTACCACCCCCAAACACACTACCATCCCCAATCACACTACCATCCCCAATCACACTAACATCATCAATCACACTACCACCCCCAATCACACTACCACCCCCAATCACACTACCACCCCAATCACACTACCATCCCCAATCACACTACCATCCCCAATCACACTAACATCATGAATCTCACTACCATCCCCAATCACACTAACATCATCAATCACACTACCATCTCCAATCACACTCCCATCATCAATCACACTACCATCATCAATCACACTACCACCCCCAATCACAGTACCACCCCCAATCACACTAACATCATCAATCCCACGACCACCCCCAATCACACTGACATCATCAATCACACTACCACCCCCAATCACACTACCATCCCCAATGACACTACCATCCCCAATCAAACTAACATCATGAATCACACTACCACCCCCAATCACACTACCATCCCCAATCACACTACCACCCCCTATCACACTAACATCATCAATCACACTACCACCCCTAATCACACTACGATCCCCAATCACACTACGATCCCCCATCACACTACCATCCCCAATCACACTACCATCCCCAATCACACTACCATCCCCAATCACACTAACATCATCAATCACACTACCATCCCCAATCTCACTACCATCCCCAATCACACTAACATCATCAATCACACTAACATCATCAATCACACTACCATCATCAATCACACTACCACCCCCAATCACACTACAACCCCTAATCACACTATCAATCACACTAACATCATCAATCACACGACCACCCCCATTCACACTTCCACCCCAATCACACTACCATCCCCAATCACACTAATATCATCAATCACACTACCATCCCCAATCACACTAACATCATCAATCACACTACCATCCCCAATCACACAACCATCCCCAATCACACTAACATCATCAATCACACTAACATCATCAATCACACGACCACCCCCAATCACACTACCACCCCCAATCACACTAACATCATGAATCAAACTACCTCCCCCAATCACACTAACATCATGAATCACACCACCATCCCCAATCACACTATCATCAATCACACTAACATCATCAATCACACTACCATCATCAATCACACTACCACCCCCAATCACACTACCACCCCAATTCGCACTAACATCATCAATCACACTAACATCATCAATCACACTACCACCCCCAATCACACTACCAACCCCAATCACACTACCAACCCCAATCACACTACCACCCCAAATCAGACCAACATCATCAATCACACTAACATCATCAATCACACTACCATCCGCAGTCACACTACCATCCCCAATCATATTAACATCATCAATCACACTAACATCTTCAATCACGGTACCACCCCCAATCACACTACCATCCCCAATCACACTATATTCAATCACACTACCACCCCCAATCACACTACCACCCCCAATCACACTACCACCCCCAATCACACTACCATCATCAATCACACTACCATCATCAATCACACTAACACCCCCAATCACACTACCACCCCCAAACACACTACCATCCCCAATCACACTACCATCCCCAATCACACTAACATCATCAATCACACTACCACCCCCAATCACACTACCACCCCCAATCACACTACCACCCCAATCACACTACCATCCCCAATCACACTACCATCCCCAATCACACTAACATCATGAATCTCACTACCATCCCCAATCACACTAACATCATCAATCACACTACCATCTCCAATCACACTCCCATCATCAATCACACTACCATCATCAATCACACTACCACCCCCAATCACAGTACCACCCCCAATCACACTAACATCATCAATCCCACTACCACCCCCAATCACACTGACATCATCAATCACACTACCACCCCCAATCACACTACCATCCCCAATCACACTACCATCCCCAATCACACTAACATCATGAATCACACTACCACCCCCAATCACACTACCATCCCCAATCTCACTACCATCCCCAATCACACTAACATCATCAATCACACTACCATCATCAATCACACTACCACCCCCAATCACACTACCACCCCTAATCACACTATCAATCACACTAACATCATCAATCACACGACCACCCCCAATCACACTACCATCCCCAATCACACTACCATCCCCAATCACACTACCATCACGAATCACACTAACATCACGAATCACACTTCCACCCCAATCACACTACCATCCCCAATCACACTAACATCATCAATCACACTACCATCCCCAATCACACTAACATCATCAATCACACTACCATCCCCAATCACACTACCATCCCCAATAACACTAACATCATCAATCACACTAACATCATCAATCACACGACCACCCCCAATCACACTACCATCCCCAATCACACTACCACCCCCAATCACACTAACATCATGAATCAAACTACCTCCCCCAATCACACTAACATCATGAATCACACCACCATCCCCAATCACACTATCATCAATCACACTAACATCATCAATCACACTACCATCATCAATCACACTACCACCCCCAATCACACAACCACCCCAAATCAGACTAACATCATCAATCACACTAACATCATCAATCACACTACCACCCCCAATCACACTACCAACCCCAATCACACTACCACCCCAAATCAGACTAACATCATCAATCACACTACCATCCGCAGTCACATTACCATCCCCAATCATACTAACATCATCAATCACACTAACATCTTCAATCACCGTACCACCCCCAATCACACTACCATCCCCAATCACACTATATTCAATCACACTACCACCCCCAATCACACTACCACCCCCAATCACACTACCACCCCCTATCACACGACCATCACCAATCACACTATCATCAATCACACTCCCACCCCCAATCACACTGCCACCCCAAATCACAAGACCATCCCCAATCATACTAACATCATCAATCACACTAACATCTTCAATCACCGTACCACCCCCAATCACACTACCATCCCCAATCACACTATATTCAATCACACTATCACCCCCAATCACACTACCACCCCCAATCACACTACCACCCCCTATCACACTACCATCACCAATCACACTAACATCATCAATCACACTCCCACCCCCAATCACACTGCCACCCCAAATCACACGACCATCCCCAATCACACTCCAATCATCAATCACACTACCATCATCAATCACACTACCACCCCCAATCACACTACCATCATCAATCACACTACCACCCCCAATCACACGACCATCATCAATCACGCTACCACCCCCAATCACACTACCATCATCAATCACACTACCACCCCCAATCACACTACCATCATCAATCACACTAACACCCCCAATCACACTACCATCCCCAATCACACTAACATCATCAATCACACTACCACCTCCAATCACACTACCACCTCCAATCCACTCCCATCATCAATCACACTACCATCATCAATCACGCTACCACCCCCAATCACACTACCATCATCAATCACACTACCATCATCAATCACACTCCCATCATCAATCACACTACCACCCCCAATCACACTACCATCATCAATCACACTACCATCATCAATCACACGACCATCCCCAATCACACTAACATCATCAATCACACGACCACCCCCAATCACACTACCATCATCAATCACACTACCACCACCCCCAATCACACAACCATCATCAATCACACTACCATCATCAATCTCACTACCACCCCCAATCACACTACCATCCCCAATCACACTACCATCCCCAATCACACTAACATCATCAATCACACTACCACCCCCAATCACACTACCATCATCAATCACGCTACCACCCCCAATCACACTACCATCATCAATCACACTACCATCATCAATCACGCTACCACCCCCAATCACACTACCACCCCCAATCACACTACCATCCCCAATCACACTAACATCATCAATCACACTACCACCCCCAATCACACTACCATCATCAATCACAATACCATCATCAATCACACTACCACCCCCAATCACACTACCATCATCAATCACACTACCACCCCCAATCACCCTACCATCCCCAATCACACTAACATCATCAATCACACTACCACCTCCAATCACACTCCCATCATCAATCACACTACCATCATCAATCACACTAACATCCCCAATAACACTACCACCCCCAATCACACTACCATCATCAATCACACTACCACCCCCAATCACACTACCACCCCCAATCACACTACCACCCCCAATCACACTAACATCATCAATCACACTACCAGCACTAATCACAGTACCAGCAACAATCACAATACCATCATCAATCACACTACCACCCCCAATCACACTATCAATCACGCTAACATCATCAATCACACGACCACCCCCAATCACACTACCATCCCCAATCACACTAACATCATGAATCACACTTCCACCCCCAATCACACTAACATCATGAATCACACGACCATCAGCAATCACACTATCATCAAATACACTAACATCAACAATCACACTAACATCATCAATCACACTACCACCCCCAATTACACTACCAACCCCAATCACACTACCACCCCCCAATCACACAACCACCCCCAATCACACTACCATCCGCAATCACACTACCATCCGCAATCACTCTAACATCATCAATCACACTACAACCCCCAATCACACTACCACCCCCAATCACACTAACATCTTCAATCACCGTACCATCCCCAATCACACTATCATCATCAATCACACTACCACCCCCAATCACACTACCACCCCCAATCACACGACCATCCCCAATCACACTAACATCATGAATCACACTGCCACCCCCAATCTCACTACCATCTCCAATCACACTAACATCAATCACACTACCATCCCCAATCACACTGACATCATCAATCACACTCCCACCCCCAATCACACTACCATCATCAATCACACTACCACCCCCAATCACACTACCATCATCAATCACTCTACCACCCCCAATCGCACTCCCACCCCCAAACACACGACCATCCCCAATCACATTAACATCATCAATCACACTACCACCCCCATTCACACTACAATCATCAATCACACTCCCACCCCCAATCTCACTACCATCCCCAATCACACTACCATCATCAATCACACTACCACCCCCATTCACACTACAATCATCAATCACACTACCACCCCCAATCTCACTACCACCCCCAATCACACTACCACCCCCAATCACACTACAATCATCAATCACACTGCCATCCCCAATCACACTACCACCCCCAATCACACTACCATCATCAATCACACTACCACCCCCAATCACACTACAATCATCAATCACACTACCATCCCCAATCACACTACCATCATCAATCACACTACCATCCCCAGTCACACTACCACCCACAATCACACTACCATCATCAATCACACTACCACCCCCAATCACAGTACCAGCAACAATCACACTACCATCATCAATCACACTACCACCCCCAATCACACTACAATCATCAATCACACTACCATCCCCAATCACACTACCATCATCAATCACACTACCACCCCCAATCACACTACCATCATCAATCACACTACCATCCCCAGTCACACTACCACCCCCAATCACACTACCACCCCCAATCACACTACCATCATCAATCACACTACCACCCCCAATCACAGTACCAGCAACAATCACACTACCATCATCAATCACACTACCACCCCCAATCACACTACCACCCCCAATCACACTACAATCATCAATCACACTACCATCCCCAATCACACTACCATCATCAATCACACTACCACCCCCAATCACAAACACATCATCAATTACACTATTATCATCAATCGCAGTACCACCCCCAATCACACTACCAACCCCAATCACACTACCACCCCCAATCACACTACCACCCCCAATCACACTGCCACCCCCAATCACACTACCATCCCCAATCACACTAACATCATCAATCACACTACCATCCCCAATCACACTAACATCATCAATCACACTACCATCCCCAATCACACTAACATCATCAATCACACTACCATCCCCAATCACACTGCCATCATCAATCGCACTGCCATCATCAATCACACTTACATCATCAATCACACTACCACCCCCAATCACAGTACCTCCCCCAATCACACTACCATCCCCAATCACACTAACATCATGAATCACAATTCCACCCCCAATCACACTAACATCATGAATCACACGACCATCAGCAATCACACTATCATCAATCACACTACCAACCCCAATCACACTACCACCCCCAATCACATAACCACCCCCAATCACACTACCATCCGCAATCACACTACCATCCGCAATCACTCGAACATCATCAATCACACTACAACCCCCAATCACACTACCACCCCCAATCACACTAACATCTTCAATCACCGTACCATCCCCAATCACACTATCATCATCAATCACACTACCACCCCCAATCACACTAACACCCCCAATCTCACTACCATCTCCAATCACAATAACATCAATCACACTACCATCCCCAATCACACTACCACCCACAATCACAATAACATCACCAATCACACTAACATCATCAATCACACTCCCACCCCCAATCACACTACCATCATCAATCACACTACCACCCCCAATCGCACTCCCACCCCCAAACACACGACCATCCCCAATCACATTAACATCATCAATCACGCTACCACCCCCAATCTCACTACCATCCCCAATCACACTACCATCATCAATCACACTACCACCCCCATTCACACTACAATCATCAATCACACTACCACCCCCAATCTCACTACCACCCCCAATCACACTACCACCCCCAATCACACTACCACCCCCAATCACACTACAATCATCAATCACACTGCCACCCCCAATCACACTACCACCCCCAATCACACTAACATCATCAATCACACAACCACCCCCAATCACACTACAATCATCAATCACACTACCACCCCCAATCACACTACCATCATCAATCACACTACCATCCCCAGTCACACTACCACCCCCAATCACACTACCACCCCCAATCACACTACCATCATCAATCACACTACCACCCCCAATCACAGTACCAGCAACAATCACACTACCATCATCAATCACACTACCACCCCCAATCACACTACAATCATCAATCACACTACCATCCCCAATCACACTACCATCATCAATCACACTACCACCCCCAATCACACTACCATCATCAATCACACTACCACCCCCAATCACAGTACCAGCAACAATCACACTACCATCCCCAATCACACTACCATCATCAATCACACTACCACCCCCAATCACACTACCATTATCAATCACACTACCATCCCCAGTCACACTACCACCCCCAATCACACTAACACCCCCAATCACACTACCATCATCAATCACACTACCACCCCCAATCACAGTACCAGCAACAATCACACTACCATCATCAATCACACTACCACCCCCAATCACACTACCACCCCCAATAACACTACAATCATCAATCACACTACCATCCCCAATCACACTACCATCATCAATCACACTACCATCCCCAATCAGACTACCACCCCCAATCACACTACCACCCCCAATCACACTACCATCATCAATCACACTGCCACCCCCAATCACAAACACATCATCAATTACACTATTATCATCAATCGCAGTACCACCCCCAATCACGCTCCCACCCCCAATCACACTACCACCCCCAATCACACTACCATCATCAATCACACTAACATCATCAATCACACTACCACCCCCAATCACACTACCACCCCCAATCACACTGCCATCATGAATCACACTACCATCATCAATCACACTACCACCCCCAAACACACTACCATCCCCAATCACACTAACATCATCAATCACACTACCATCCCCAATCACACTGCCATCATCAATCACACTGCCATCATCAATCACACTTACATCATCAATCACACTACCACCCCCAATCACAGTACCACCCCCAATCACACTACCATCCCCAATCACACTAACATCATCAATCACACTACCATCCCCAATCACACTGCCATCATCAATCACACTGCCATCATCAATCACACTTACATCATCAATCACACTACCACCCCCAATCACAGTACCACCCCCAATCACACTACCATCATCAATCACACTACCACCCACAATCACACTACCACCCCCAATCACACTAACATCATCAATCACACTACCATCCCCAATCACACTAACATCATCAATCACACTACCATCATCAATCACACTACCACCCCCAATCACACTACCATCATCAATCACACTACCACCCCCAATCACACTACCATCCCCAATCACACTACCATCCCCAATCACACTAACATCATCAATCACACTACCATCATCAATCACACTACCACCCCCAATCACACTACCACCCCCAATCAAACTACCATCATCAATCACACTACCATCCCCAATCACACTACCATCCCCAATCACACTAACATCATCAATCACACTACCATCATCAATCACACTACCACCCCCAAGCACACTACCATCATCAATCACACTACCACCCCCAATCACACTACCACCCCCAATCACACTACCATCATCAATCACACTACCACCCCCAATCACACTACCACCCCCAATCACACTACCATCATCACTCACACTATCACCCCCAATCACACTACCACCCCCAATCACACTACCATCATCAATCACACTACCACCCCCAATCACACTACCACCCCCAATCACACTACCATCATCAATCACACTACCACCCCCAATCACACGACCACCCCCAATCACACTACCATCATCAATCACACTACCACCCCCAATCACACTAACATCATCAATCACACGACCATCATCAATCACACTACCACCCCCAATCACACTACCATCATCAATCACACTACCACCCCCAATCACACTACCATCCCCAATCACACTAACATCATCAATCACACTACCACACCCAATCACACTAACATCATTAATCACACTACCACCCCCAATCACACTACCACCCCCAATCACACTAACATCATCAATCACACTACCACCCCCAATCACACTACCATCATCAATCACACTAACATCATCAATCACACTACCACCCCCAATCACACTACCACACCCAATGACACTAACATCATCAATCACACTACCACCCCCAATCACACTACCACCCCCAATCACACTACCATCATCAATCACACTACCACCCCCAATCACACTACCACCCCCAATCACACTACCACCCCCAATCACACTAACATCATCAATCACACTACCACCCCCAATCACACTACCACCCCCAATCACACTACCACCCCCAATCACACTAACATCATCAATCACACTACCACCCCCAATCACACTAACATCATCAATCACACTACCACCCCCAATCACACTACCATCATCACTCACACTACCACCCCCAATCACACTACCACCCCCAATCACACTACCACCCCCAATCACACTAACATCATCAATCACACTACCACCCCCAATCACACTACCACCCCCAATCACACTAACATCATCAATCACACTACCACCCCCAATCACACTACCACCCCCAATCACACTACCACCCCCAATCACACTAACATCATCAATCACACTACCACCCCCAATCACACTACCACCCCCAATCACACTACCACCCCCAATCACACTAACATCATCAATCACACTACCACCCCCAATCACACTAACATCATCAATCACACTACCACCCCCAATCACACTACCATCATCACTCACACTACCACCCCCAATCACACTACCACCCCCAATCACACTACCACCCCCAATCACACTAACATCATCAATCACACTACCACCCCCAATCACACTAACATCATCAATCACACTACCATCCCCAATCACACTAACATCATCAATCACACTAACATCATCAATCACACTACCACCCCCAATCACACTACCACCCCCAATCACACTAACATCATCAATCACACTACCACCCCCAATCACACTAACATCATCAATCACACTACCACCCCCAATCACACTACCATCCCCAATCACACTACCACCCCCAATCACACTACCACCCCCAATCACACTAACATCATCAATCACACTACCACCCCCAATCACACTACCACCCCCAATCACACTAACATCATCAATCACACTACCATCCCCAATCACACTAACATCATCAATCACACTAACATCATCAATCACACTACCACCCCCAATCACACTACCACCCCCAATCACACTAACATCATCAATCACACTACCACCCCCAATCACACTAACATCATCAATCACACTACCACCCCCAATCACACTACCACCCCCAATCACACTAACATCATCAATCACACTACCACCCCCAATCACACTAACATCATCAATCACACTACCACCCCCAATCACACTACCACCCCCAATCACACTAACATCATCAATCACACTACCACCCCCAATCACACTACCACCCCCAATCACACTACCATCATCAATCACACTACCACCCCCAATCACACTACCACCCCCAATCACACTACCACCCCCAATCACACTACCACCCCCAATCACACTAACATCATCAATCACACTACCACCCCCAATCACACTACCACCCCCAATCACACTACCACCCCCAATCACACTAACATCATCAATCACACTACCACCCCCAATCACACTAACATCATCAATCACACTACCACCCCCAATCACACTACCACCCCCAATCACACTAACATCATCAATCACACTACCACCCCCAATCACACTACCAACCCCAATCACACTAACATCATCAATCACACTACCACCCCCAATCACACTTCCACCCCCAATCACACTACCACCCCCAATCACACTAACATCCCCAATCACACTACCACCCCCAATCACACTAACATCATCAATCACACTACCACCCCCAATCACAGTACCACCACCAATCACACTAACATCATCAATCACACTACCACCCCCAATCACACTACCATCCCCAATCACACTACCACCCCCAATCACACTAACATCATCAATCACACTACCACCCCCAATCACAGTACCACCACCAATCACACTAACATCATCAATCACACGACCATCATCAATCACACTACCACCCCAATCACACTACCACCCCCAATCACACAACCACCCCCAATCACACTACCATCATCAATCACAGTACCACCCCCAATCACACTAACATCATCAATCACACTACCACCCCCAATCACACTACCACCCCCAATCACACTACCACCCCCAGTCACACTACCATCATCAATCACACTACCATCATCAATCACACTACCATCCCCAATCAGACTAACACCCCCAATCACACTACCACCCCCAATCACACTACCATCATCAATCACACTACCACCCCCAATCACAAACACATCATCAATTACACTATTATCATCAATCGCAGTACCACCCCCAATCACACTCCCACCCCCAATCACACTACCACCCCCAATCACACTACCATCATCAATCACACTAACATCATCAATCACACTACCACCCCCAATCACACTACCACCCCCAATCACACTACCATCATCAATCACACTAACATCATCAATCACACTACCACCCCCAATCACACTACCATCCCCAATCACACTACCATCATCAATCACACTACCATCATCAATCACACTACCACCCCCAATCACACTACCACCCCCAATCACACTACCACCCCCAATCACACTACCATCATCAATCACACTACCATCATCAATCACACTACCACCCCCAATCACACTACCATCCCAATCACACTACCATCATCAATCACACTACCATCATCAATCACACTACCACCCCCAATCACACTACCACCCCCAATCACACTACCACCCCCAATCACACTACCATCATCAATCACACTACCATCATCAATCACACTACCACCCCCAATCACACTACCATCATCAATCACACTAACATCATCAATCACAATACCACCCCCAATCACACTACCATCCCAAATCACACTACCATCATCAATCACACTACCATCATCAATCACACTACCACCCCCAATCACACTACCACCCCCAATCACACTACCACCCCCAATAACACTACAATCATCAATCACACTACCATCATCAATCACACTACCATCCCCAATCAGACTACCACTCCCAATCACACTCCCACCCCCAATCACACTACCACCCCCAATCACACTACCATCATCAATCACACTAACATCATCAATCACACTACCACCCCCAATCACACTACCATCCCCAATCACACTAACATCATCAATCACACTACCATCCCCAATCACACTACCATCCCCAATCACACTAACATCATCAATCACACTACCATCCCCAATCACAATGCCATCATCAATCACACTACCACCCCCAATCACACTACCACCCCCAATCACACTACCACCCCCAATCACACTACCATCATCAATCACACTACCACCCCCAATCACACTACCACCCCCAATAACACTACAATCATCAATCACACTACCATCCCCAATCACACTACCATCATCAATCACACTACCATCCCCAATCACACTCCCACCCCCAATCACACTACCACCCCCAATCACACTACCATCATCAATCACACTACCATCCCCAATCACACTGCCATCATCAATCACACTACCATCCCCAATCACACTAACATCATCAATCACACTACCATCATCAATCACACTACCACCCCCAATCACACTACCACCCCCAATCACACTACCATCATCAATCACACTACCACCCCCAATCACACTACCATCCCCAATCACACTACCATCCCCAATCACACTAACATCATCAATCACACTACCATCATCAATCACACTACCACCCCCAATCACACTACCACCCCCAATCACACTACCATCATCAATCACACTACCATCCCCAATCACACTACCATCCCCAATCACACTAACATCATCAATCACACTACCATCATCAATCACACTACCACCCCCAATCACACTACCATCATCAATCACACTACCACCCCCTATCACACTACCACCCCCAATCACACTACCACCACCAATCACACTAACATCATCAATCACACGACCATCATCAATCACACTACCACCCCAATCACACTACCACCCCCAATCACACTACCACCCCCAATCACACTACCATCCCCAATCACACTACCACCACCAATCACACTAACATCATCAATCACACGACCATCATCAATCACACTACCACCCCCAATCACACTACCACCCCCAATCACACTAACATCATCAATCACACTACCACCCCCAATCACACTACCACCCCCAATCACACTACCACCCCCAATCACACTACCATCATCAATCACACTACCACCCCCAATCACACTAACATCATCAATCACACTACCACCCCCAATCACACTACCATCATCAATCACACTACCATCCCTAATCACACTACCATCATCAATCACACTACCACCACCAATCACACTACCACCCCCAATCACACTACTACCCCCAATCACACTACCACCCCCAATCACACTAACATCATCAATCACACTACCACCCCCAATCACACTACCATCATCAATCACACTACCATCATCAATCACACTACCACCCCCAATCACACTACCATCATCAATCACACTACCATCATCAATCACACTACCACCCCCAATCACACTAACATCATCAATCACACTACCACCCCCAATCACACTACCATCATCAATCACACTACCACCCCAAAACACACTACCACCCCCAATCACACTGCCACCCCCAATCACACTACCATCATCACTCACACTACCACCCCCAATCACACTACGACCCCCAATCACACTACCATCATCAATCAGACTACCACCCCCAATCACACTACCACCCCCAATCACACTACCATCATCAATCACACTACCACCCCCAATCACACTACCATCATCAATCACACTACCACCCCCAATCACACTACCACCCCCAATCACACTACCATCATCCATCACACATACCATCATCAATCACACTACCACCCCCAATCACACTACCATCATCAATCACACTACCATCCCCAATCACACTAACATCATCAATCACACGACCATCATCCATCACACATACCATCATCAATCACACTACCATCATCAATCACACTGCCACCCCCAATCACACTAACATCATCAATCACACGACCATCATCCATCACACATACCATCATCAATCACACTACCATCATCAATCACACTACCACCCCCAATCACACTAACATCATCAATCACACGACCATCATCAATCACACTACCATCAACAATCACACTACCACCCCCAATCACACTACCATCATCAATCACACTACCATCCCCAATCACACTAACATCATCAATCACACGACCATCATCCATCACACATACCATCCCCAATCACACTACCATCATCAATCACACTACCACCCCCAATCACACTACCATCATCAATCACACTACCACCCCCAATCACACTACCATCATCAATCACACTACCATCCCCAATCACACTAACATCATCAATCACACGACCTTCATCCATCACACTACCATCATCAATCACACTACCACCCCCAATCACACATACCATCATCAATCACACTACCATCATCAATCACACTACCACCCCCAATCACACTACCATCCCCAATCACACTACCATCATCAATCACACTACCACCTCCAATCACACGAACATCATCAATCACACGACCATCATCCATCACACTACCACCCCCAATCACACTACCACCCCCAATCACACTACCACCCCCAATCACACTAACATCATCAGTCACACTACCACCCCCAATCACACTCCCACCCCCAATCACACTAACATCATCAATCACACTACCACCCACAATCACACAACCACCCCCAATCACACTAACATCATCAATCACACTACCACCCCCAATCACACTACCATCCCCAATCACACTACCATCCCCAATCACACTACCACCCCCAATCACACTAACATCATCAGACACACTAACATCATCAGTCACACTACCACCCCCAATCACACTCCCACCCCCAATCACACTAACATCATCAATCACACTACCACCCCCAATCACACTACCATTCCCAATCACACTAACATCATCAATCACACTACCACCCACAATCACACAACCACCCCCAATCACACTAACATCATCAATCACACTACCACCCCCAATCACACTACCATTCCCAATCACACTAACATCATCAATCACACTACCACCCCCAATCACACTACCACCCCCAATCACACTACCACCCCCAATCACACTAACATCATCAATCACACTACCACCCCCAATCACACTACCATTCCCAATCACACTAACATCATCAATCACACTACCACCCCCAATCACAGTACCAGCAACAATCACACTAACATCATCAATCACACTACCACCCCCAATCACACTACAATCATCAATCACACTACCATCCCCAATCACACTACCATCATCAATCACACTACCACCCCCAATCACACTACCATCATCAATCACACTACCATCCCCAGTCACACTACCACCCCCAATCACACTACCACCCCCAATCACACTACCATCATCAATCACACTACCACCCCCAATCACAGCACCAGCAACAATCACACTACCATCATCAATCACACTACCACCCCCAATCACACTACCACCCCCAATAACACTACAATCATCAATCACACTACCATCCCCAATCACACAACAATCATCAATCACACTACCACCCCCAGTCAGACTACCACCCCCAATCACACTACCACCCCCAATCACACTATCATCATCAATCACACTACCACCCCCAATCACAAACACATCATCAATTACACTATTATCATCAATCGCAGTACCACCCCCAATCACACTACCACCCCCAATCACACTACCATCATCAATCACACTAACATCATCAATCACACTACCACCCCCAATCACACTACCACCCCCAATCACACTGCCATCATGAATCACACTACCATCATCAATCACACTACCACCCCCAATCACACTACCATCCCCAATCACACTAACATCATCAATCACACTACCATCCCCAATCACACTGCCATCATCAATCACACTACCACCCCCAATCACAGTACAACCACCAATCACACTACCATCATCAATCACACTACCACCCACAATCAGACTACCACCCCCAATCACACTAACATCATCAATCACACTACCACCCCCAATCACACTACCATCCCCAATCACACTAACATCATCAATCACACTACCATCATCAATCACACTACCACCCCCAATCACACTACCACCCCCAATCACACTACCATCATCAATCACACTACCACCCCCAATCACACTACCATCCCCAATCACACTACCATCCCCAATCACACTAACTTCATCAATCACACTACCATCATCAATCACACTACCACCCCCAATCACACTACCACCCCCAATCACACTACCATCATCAATCACACTACCATCCCCAATCACACTACCATCCCCAATCACACTAACATCATCAATCACACTACCATCATCAATCACACTACCACCCCCAATCACACTACCATCATCAATCACACTACCATCCCCAATCACACTACCATCCCCAATCACACTAACATCATCAATCACACTACCATCATCAATCACACTACCACCCCCAATCACACTAACATCATCAATCACACTACCATCCCCAATCACACTACCATCATCAATCACACTACCATCATCAATCACACTACCACCCCCAATCACACTACCATCATCAATCACACTACCATCCCCAATCACACTACCATCCCCAATCACACTAACATCATCAATCACACTACCATCATCAATCACACTACCACCCCCAATCACACTAACATCATCAATCACACTACCATCCCCAATCACACTAACATCATCAATCACACTACCATCATCAATCACACTACCACCCCCAATCACACTAACATCATCAATCACACTACCACCCCCAATCACAGTACAACCACCAATCACACTACCATCATCAATCACACTACCACCCACAATCAGACTACCACCCCCAATCACACTAACATCATCAATCACACTACCACCCCCAATCACACTACCATCCCCAATCACAGTAACATCATCAATCACACTACCATCATCAATCACACTACCACCCCCAATCACACTACCACCCCCAATCACACTACCATCATCAATCACACTACCACCCCCAATCACACTACCATCCCCAATCACACTACCATCCCCAATCACACTAACATCATCAATCACACTACCATCATCAATCACACTACCACCCCCAATCACACTACCACCCCCAATCACACTACCATCATCAATCACACTACCATCCCCAATCACACTACCATCCCCAATCACACTAACATCATCAATCACACTACCATCATCAATCACACTACCACCCCCAATCACACTACCATCATCAATCACACTACCATCATCAATCACACTACCACCCCCAATCACACTACCATCCCCAATCACACTACCATCCCCAATCACACTAACATCATCAATCACACTACCATCATCAATCACACTACCACCCCCAATCACACTACCACCCCCAATCACACTACCATCCCCAATCACACTACCATCCCCAATCACACTAACATCATCAATCACACTACCATCATCAATCACACTACCACCCCCAATCACACTACCATCATCAATCACACTACCATCATCAATCACACTACCACCCCCAATCACACTACCACCCCCAATCACACTACCATCATCAATCACACTACCATCCCCAATCACACTACCATCCCCAATCACACTAACATCATCAATCACACTACCATCATCAATCACACTACCACCCCCAATCACACTACCATCATCAATCACACTACCATCATCAATCACACTACCACCCCCAATCACACTACCATCCCCAATCACACTACCATCCCCAATCACACTAACATCATCAATCACACTACCATCATCAATCACACTACCACCCCCAATCACACTACCACCCCCAATCACACTACCATCCCCAATCACACTACCATCCCCAATCACACTAACATCATCAATCACACTACCATCATCAATCACACTACCACCCCCAATCACACTACCATCATCAATCACACTACCACCCCCAATCACACTACATCCCCCAATCACACTACCATCCCCAATCACACTACCATCCCCAATCACACTAACATCATCAATCACACTACCATCATCAATCACACTACCACCCCCAATCACACTACCACCCCCAATCACACTACCATCATCAATCACACTACCATCCCCAATCACACTACCATCCCCAATCACACTAACATCATCAATCACACTACCATCATCAATCACACTACCACCCCCAATCACACTACCATCATCAATCACACTACCACCCCCAATCACACTACCACCCCCAATCACACTACCATCATCACTCACACTACCACCCCCAATCACACTACCACCCCCAATCACACTACCATCATCAATCACACTACCACCCCCAATCACACTACCATCATCAATCACACTACCACCCCCAATCACACTACCACCCCCAATCACACTACCATCATCAATCACACTACCACCCCCAATCACACTACCACCCCCAATCACACTACCATCATCAATCACACTACCACCCCCAATCACACTACCATCATCAATCACACTACCACCCCCAATCACACTACCACCCCCAATCACACTACCATCATCAATCACACTACCACCCCCAATCACACTAACATCATCAATCACACGACCATCATCAATCACACTACCACCCCCAATCACACTACCATCATCAATCACACTACCACCCCCAATCACACTACCATCCCCAATTACACTAACATCATCAATCACACTACCACACCCAATCACACTAACATCATCAATCACACTACCACCCCCAATCACACTACCACCCCCAATCACACTAACATCATCAATCACACTACCACCCCCAATCACACTACCATCCCCAATCACACTAACATCATCAATCACACTACCACCCCCAATCACACTAACATCATCAATCACACTACCACCCCCAATCACACTACCACCCCCAATCACACTAACATCATCAATCACACTACCACCCCCAATCACACTACCACCCCCAATCACACTACCATCCCCAATCACACTAACATCATCAATCACACTACCACCCCCAATCACACTAACATCATCAATCACACTACCACCCCCAATCACACTACCATCCCCAATCACACTACCACCCCCAATCTCACTAACATCATCAATCACACTACCACCCCCAATCACACTACCACCCCCAATGACACTACCATCATCAATCACACTACCACCACCAATCACACTAACATCATCAATCACACGACCATCATCAATCACACTACCACCCCAATCACACTACCACCCCCAATCACACTACCACCCCCTATCACACTACCATCATCAATCACACTACCACCACCAATCACACTAACATCATCAATCACACGACCATCATCAATCACACTACCACCCCCAATCACACTACCACCCCCAATCACACTAACATCATCAATCACACTACCACCCCCAATCACACTACCACCCCCAATCACACTACCACCCCCAATCACACTACCATCCCCAATCACACTACCATCATCAATCACACTACCATCATCAATCACACTACCACCCCCAATCACACTACCATCATCAATCACACTACCACCCCCAATCACACTACCACCCCCAATCACACTACCATCATCAATCACACTACCACCCCCAATCACACTACCATCATCAATCACACTACCACCCCCAATCCCACTACCACCCCCAATCACACTGCCACCCCCAATCACACTACCATCATCACTCACACTACCACCCCCAATCACACTACCACCCCCAATCACACTACCATCATCAATCACACTACCACCCCCAATCACACTACCACCCCCAATCACACTACCATCATCAATCACACTACCACCCCCAATCACACTACCATCATCAATCAGACTACCACCCCCAATCACAGTACCATCATCAATCACACTACCATCCCCAATCACACTAACATCATCAATCACACGACCATCATCCATCACACATACCATCATCAATCACACTACCATCATCAATCACACTACCACCCCCAATCACACTACCATCATCCATCACACATACCATCATCAATCACACTACCATCATCCATCACACATACCATCCCCAATCACACTACCATCATCAATCACACTACCACCCCCAATCACACTACCATCATCAATCACACTACCACCCCCAATCACACTACCATCATCAATCACACTACCATCCCCAATCACACTAACATCATCAATCACACGACCATCATCCATCACACTACCATCATCAATCACACTACCACCCCCAATCACACTAACATCATCAATCACACGACCATCATCCATCACACATACCATCATCAATCACACTACCATCATCAATCACACTACCACCCCCAATCACACTACCATCCCCAATCACACTACCATCATCAATCACACTACCACCCCCAATCACACGAACATCATCAATCACACGACCATCATCCATCACACTACCACCCCCAATCACACTACCACCCCCAATCACACTACCACCCCCAATCACACTAACATCATCAGTCACACTACCACCCCCAATCACACTCCCACCCCCAATCACACTAACATCATCAATCACACTACCACCCACAATCACACAACCACCCCCAATCACACTAACATCATCAATCACACTACCACCCCCAATCACACTACCATCCCCAATCACACTACCATCCCCAATCACACTACCACCCCCAATCACACTACCACCCCCAATCACACTAACATCATCAGTCACACTACCACCCCCAATCACACTCCCACCCCCAATCACACTAACATCATCAATCACACTACCACCCACAATCACACAACCACCCCCAATCACACTAACATCATCAGTCACACTACCACCCCCAATCACACTCCCACCCCCAATCACACTAACATCATCAATCACACTACCACCCCCAATCACACTACCATTCCCAATCACACTAACATCGTCAATCACACTACCACCCACAATCACACAACCACCCCCAATCACACTAACATCCCCAATCACACTACCACCCCCAATCACACTACCACCCCCAATCACACTAACATCATCAATCACACTACCACCCCCAATCACACTAAAATCATCAATGACACTACCACCCCCAATCACACTACCATCCCCAATCACACTAACATCCCCAATCACACTAACATCATCAATCACACTACCATCATCAATCACACTACCACCCCCAATCACACTAACATCATCAATCACACTACCATCATCAATCACACTGCCATCCCCAATCACACTACCACCCCCAATCACACTACCACCCCCAATCACACTACCATCCCCAATCACACTACCATCCCCAATCACACTACCATCATCAATCACACTAACATCATCAATCACACTACCACCCCCAATCACACTAAAATCATCAATCACACTACCATCCCCAATCACACTAACATTCCCAATCACACTATCATCATCAATCACACTACCATCATCAATCACACTACCACCCCCAATCACACTAACATCATCAATCACACTACCACCCCCAATCACAGTAAAATCATCAATGACACTACCACCCCCAATCACACTACCATCCCCAATCACACTAACATCCCCAATCACACTAACATCATCAATCACACTACCATCATCAATCACACTACCACCCCCAATCACACTAACATCATCAATCACACTACCATCATCAATCACACTGCCATCCCCAATCACACTACCACCCCCAATCACACTACCACCCCCAATCACACTACCATCATCAATCTCACTAACATCATCAATCACACTAAAATCATCAATCACACTAACATTCCCAATCACACTAACATCATCAATCACACTAACATCATCAATCACACTAACATCATCAATCACACTACCATCATCAATCACACTACCACCCCCAATCACACTACCACCCCCAATCACACTACCATCATCAATCACACTACCATCCCCAATCACACTACCACCCCAATCACACTACCATCATCAATCACACTACCACCCCCAATCACACTACCACCCCCAATCACACTAACATCATCAATCACACTACCATCATCAATCACACTGCCATCCCCAATCACACTACCAACCCCAGTCACACTACCACCCCCAATCACACTACCATCCCCAATCACACTACCATCCCCAATCACACTACCATCCCCAATCACACTACCATCATCAATCACACTACCATCATCAATCACACTACCACCCCCAATCACACTACCATCCCCAATCACACTACCATCCCCAATCACACTAACATCATCAATCACACTACCACCCCCAATCACACTACCATCACCAATCACACTAACATCATCAATCACACTACCATAATCAATCACACTACCACCCCCAATCACACTACCATCCCCAATCACACTACCATCATCAATCACACTACCACCCACAATCACACTACCATCCCCAATCACACTACCACCTCCAATCACACTTCCATCATCAATCACACTACCACCCCCAATCACACTACTACCCCCAATCACACTGCCATCCCCAATCACACTAACATCATGAATCACACTACCACCTCCAATCACACTACCACACCGAATCACACTACCATCCCCAATCACACTAACATCATGAATCACACTGCCATCCCCAATCACACTACCACCTCCAATCACACTTCCATCATCATTCACACTACCACCCCCAATCACACTACCACCTTCAATCACACTACCATCATCAATCACACTACCACCCCCAATCACACTACCACCTCCAATCACACTACCACCCCCAATCACACTACCACCCCCAATCACACTACAATCATCAATCACACTACCACCCCCAATCACACTACCATCATCAATCACACTACCATCCCCAGTCACACTACCACGCCCAATCACACTACCATCATCAATCACACTGCCACCCCCAATCACAGTACCAGCAACAATCACACTACCATCCCCAATCACACTACCACCCCCAATCACACTACCACCCCCAATCACACTACCATCATCAATCACACTACCATCCCCAATCACACTACCACCCCCAATCACACTACCATCATCAATCACACTACCACCCCCAATCACAAACACATCATCAATTACACTATTATCATCAATCACACTACCACCCCCAATCACACTACCACCGCCAATCGCACTACCACCCCCAATCACAGTACCATCATCAATCACACTACCACCCCCAATCACACTACCACCCCCAATCACACTACCATCATCAATCACACTACCATCCCCAATCACACTACCACCCCCAATCACACTACCATCATCAATCACACTACCACCCCCAATCACACTACCACCCCCAATCACACTACCATCATCAATCACACTACCATCCCCAATCACACTACCACCCCCAATCACAAACACATCATCAATTACACTATTATCATCAATCGCAGTACCACCCCCAATCACACTACCACCCCCAATCACACTACCACCCCCAATCACACTACCACCCCCAATCACACTAACATCATCAATCACACTAACATCATCAATCACACTACCACCCCCAATCAAACTGCCATCATGAATCACACTACCATCCCCAATCACACTACCATCCCCAATCACACGAACATCATCAATCACACTACCATCATCAATCACACTACCACCCCCAATCACACTAACATCATCAATCACACTACCATCCCCAATCACACTACCATCCCCAATCACACTAACATCATCAATCACACTACCATCATCAATCACACTACCACCCCCAATCACACTACCATCATCAATCACACTACCACCCCCAATCACACTACCACCCCCAATCACACTACCATCATCAATCACACTACCACCCCCAATCACACTACCATCATCAATCTCACTACCACCACCAATCACACTACCATCATCAATCACACTACCACCCCCAATCACACTACCATCATCAATCACACTACCACCCCCAATCACACTACCACCCCCAATCACACTACCATCATCAATCACACTACCACCCCCAATCACACTACCATCATCAATCACACTACCACCCCCAATCACACTACCACCCCCAATCACACTACCACCCCCAATCACACTGCCATCATGAATCACACTACCATCATCAATCACACTACCACCCCCAATCACACTACCATCATCAATCACACTACCATCCCCAATCACACTACCACCCCCAATCACACTAACATCATCAATCACACTACCATCATCAATCACACTACCACCCCCAATCACACTACCATCATCAATCACACTACCACCACCAATCACACTACCACCCCAAATCACACTACCATCATCAATCACACTCCCACCCCCAGTCACACTACCATCATCACTCACACTACCACCCCCAATCACACTACCACCCCCAATCACACTACCATCATCACTCACACTACCACCCCCAATCACACTACCACCCCCAATCACACTACCACCCCCAATCACACTACCATCATCAGTCACACTACCACCCCCAATCACACTACCACCCCCAATCACACTACCACCCCCAATCACACTACCATCATCAATCACACTACCATCCCCAATCACACTACCATCCCCAATCACACTACCACCCCCAATCACACTACCATCATCAATCACACTACCAACCCAAATCACACTAACGTCATCAATCACACTACCATCATCAATCACACTACCATCCCCAATCACACTACCATCCCCAATCACACTACCACCCCCAATCACACTACCATCATCAATCACACAACCAACCCAAATCACACTACCACCCCCAATCACACTACCACCCCCAATCACACTACCATCATCAATCACACTACCACCCCCAATCACACTACCACCCCCAATCACACTACCATCATCAATCACACTACCACCCCCAATCACACTACCATCATCAATCACACTATCACCCCCAATCACACTACCACCCCCAATCACACTACCACCCCCAATCACACTACCATCATCAGTCACACTACCACCCCCAATCACACTACCATCATCAATCACACTACCACCCCCAATCACACTACCACCCCCAATCACACTACCATCATCAGTCACACTACCACCCCCAATCACACATACCACCATCAATCACACTACCACCCCCAATCACACTACCACCCCCAATCACACTAACATCATCAATCACACTACCACCCCCTATCACACTACCATCCCCAATCACACTAACATCATCAATCACACTACCACCCCCAATCACACTACTATCATCAATCACACTACCGTCATCAATCACACTACCATCCCCAATCACACTACCACCCCCAATCACACAACCACCCCCAATCACACTACCATCCCCAATCACATTACCACCCCCAATCACACTAACATCATCAATCACACTACCACCCCCAATCACACTACCACCCCCAATCACACTACCATCCCCAATCACACTACCACCCCCAATCACACTAACATCATCAATCACACAACCACCCCCAATCACACTAACATCATGAATCACACTACCATCATCAATCACACTATCACCCCCAATCACACTACTATCATCAATCACACTACCATCATCAATCACACTACCACCCCCAATCACACTAACATCATCAATCACACTACCACCCCCAATCACACTACCACCCCCAATCACACTACCATCATCAATCACACTACCACCCCCAATCACACTACCACCCCCAATCACACTATCATCATCAATCACACTACCATCATCACTCACACTACCACCCCCATCACACTACCACCCCCAATCACACTACCACGATCAATCACACTACCACCCCCAATCACACTACCACCCCCAATCACACTACCATCATCACTCACACTACCACCCCCAATCACACTACCACCCCCAATCACACTACCACCCCCAATCACACTACCATCATCACTCACACTACCACCCCCAATCACACTACCACCCCCAATCACACTACCACCCCCAATCACACTACCATCATCAATCACACTACCATCCCCAATCACACTACCATCATCAATCACACTACCAACCCAAATCACACTAACATCATCAATCACACTACCATCATCAATCACACTACCACCCCCAATCACACTACCATCATCAATCACACTACCACCCCCAATCACACTACCATCCCCAATCACACTGCCATCATCAATCACACTACCAACCCAAATCACACTAACATCATCAATCACACTACCATCATCAATCACACTACCACCCCCAATCACACTACCATCATCAATCACACTACCACCCCCAATCACACTACCACCCCCAATCACACTACCATCATCAGTCACACTACCACCCCCAATCATACTACCATCATCAGTCACACTACCACCCCCAATCACACTACCACCCCCAATCACACTACCACCCCCAATCACACTACCATCATCACTCACACTACCACCCCCAATCACACTACCACCCCCAATCACACTACCACCCCCAATCACACTACCATCATCAATCACACTACCATCCCCAATCACACTACCATCATCAATCACACTACCAACCCAAATCACACTACCACCCCCAATCACACTACCATCATCAATCACACTACCACCCCCAATCACACTACCACCCCCAATCACACTACCACCCCCAATCACACTACCATCATCAATCACACTACCACCCCCAATCACGCTACCATCATCAATCACACTACCACCCCCAATCACACTACCACCCCCAATCACACTACCATCATCAATCACACTACCATCCCCAATCACACTACCATCATCAATCACACTACCACCCCCAATCACACTACCACCCCCAATCACACTACCATCATCAGTCACACTACCACCCCCAATCACACATACCATCATCAATCACACTACCACCCCCAATCACACTACCACCCCCAATCACACTACCACCCCCAATCACACTACCATGATCAATCACACTACCACCCCCAATCACACTCCCACCCCCAATCACACTCCCACCCCCAATCACACTACCACCCCCAATCACACTAACATCATCAATCACACTACCACCCCCTATCACACTACCATCCCCAATCACACTAACATCATCAATCACACTACCGTCATCAATCACACTACCATCCCCAATCACACTACCACCCCCAATCACACTACCACCCCCAATCACACTAACATCATCAATCACACTACCACCCCCAATCACACTACCACCCCCAATCAAACTACCATCCCCAATCACACTAACATCATCAATCACACAACCACCCCCAATCACACTACCATCCCCAATCACACTAACATCATCAATCACACTACCACCCCCAATCACACTACCACCCCCAATCACACTAACATCATCAATCACACTACCACCCCCAATCACACTAACATCATCAATCACACTACCATCATCAATCACACTACCACCCCCAATCACACTACTATCATCAATCACACTACCATCATCAATCACACTACCACCCCCAATCACACTAACATCATCAATCACACTACCATCATCAATCACACTACCGCCCCCAATCACACTACCACCCCCAATCACACTAACATCATCAATCACACTACCATCATCACTCACACTACCACCCCCATCACACTACCACCCCCAATCACACTACCACGATCAATCACACTACCACCCCCAATCACACTACCACCCCCAATCACACTACCATCATCAATCACACTACCACCCCCAATCACACTACCACCCCCAATCACACTAACATCATCAATCACACTACCATCATCACTCACACTACCACCCCCATCATACTACCACCCCCAATCACACTACCATCATCAATCACACTACCACCCCCAATCACACTACCACCCCCAATCACACTACCATCCCCAATCACACTACCATCATCAATCACACTACCACCCCCAATCACACTACCACCCCCAATCACACTAACATCATCAATCACACTACCATCATCACTCACACTACCACCCCCATCACACTACCACCCCCAATCACACTACCATCATCAATCACACTACCATCATCAATCACACTACCACCCCCAATCACACTACCATCATCAATCACACTACCACCCCCAATCACACTACCACCCCCAATCACACTACCATCCCCAATCACACTACCACCCCCAATCACACTAACATCATCAATCACACTACCATCATCAATCACACTACCACCCCCAATCACACTACCATCATCAATCACACTACCACCCCCAATCACACTACCACCCCAATCACACTACCACCCCCAATCACGCTACCATCATCAATCACACTACCACCCCCAATCACACTACCATCATCACTCACACTACCATCCCCAATCACACTACCACCCCCAATCACACTACCATCATCAATCACACTACCACCCCCAATCACACTACCATCATCAATCACACTACCACCCCCAATCACACTACCATCATCAATCACACTACCACCCCCAATCACACTACCACCCCCAATCACACTACCATCATCAATCACACTACCACCCCCAATCACACATACCATCATCAATCACACTACCACCCCCAATCACACATACCATCATCAATCACACTACCACCCCCAATCACACTACCATCCCCAATCACACTAACATCATCAATTACACTACCACCCCCAATCACACTACCATCCCCAATCACAATAACATCATCAATCACACTACCACCCCCAATCACACTACCACCCCCAATCACACTAACATCATCAATCACACTACCATCCCCAATCACACTACCATCCCCAATCACACTAACATCATGAATCTCACTACCATCCCCAATCACAATAACATCATCAATCACACTACCACCCCCAATCACACTACCATCCCCAATCACACTAACATCATGAATCTCACTACCATCCCCAATCACACTAACATCATCAATCCCACTACCACCCCCAATCACACTGACATCATCAATCACACTACCACCCCCAATCACACTACCATCCCCAATCACACTACCACCCCCAATCACACTACCACCCCCTATCACACTAACATCATCAATCACACTACCACCCCTAATCACACTACGATCCCCAATCACACTACCACCCCCAATCACACTACCACCCCCAATCACACTAACATCATCAATCACACTACCATACCCAATCTCACTACCATCCCCAATCACACTAACATCATCAATCACACTACCATCATCAATCACACTACCACCCCCAATCACACTACCACCCCTAATCACACTATCAATCACACTAACATCATCAATCACACGACCACCCCCAATCACACTTCCACCCCAATCACACTATCATCAATCACACTACCATCCCCAATCACACTACCATCCCCAATCACACTAACATCAATCACACTACCATCCCCAATCACACTACCATCCGCAATCACACTAACATCATCAATCACACTAACATCATCAATCACACGACCACCCCCAATCACACTACCATCCCCAATCACACTACCACCCCCAATCACACTACCATCATCACTCACACTACCACCCCCAATCACACTACCACCCCCAATCACACTACCACCCCCAATCACACTACCATCATCAATCACACTACCACCCCCAATCACACTACCACCCCCAATCACACTACCATCATCAGTCACACTACCACCCCCAATCACACATACCATCATCAATCACACTACCACCCCCAATCACACTACCACCCCCAATCACACTACCATCATCAATAACACTACCACCCCCAATCACACTACCGTCATCAATCACACTACCACCCCCAATCACACTACCACCCCCAATCACACTACCATCATCAATCACACTACCACCCCCAATCACACTACCACCCCCAATCACACTACCACCAACAATCACACTACCATCCCCAATCACACTAACATCATCAATCACACTACCATCATCACTCACACTACCACCCCCAATCACACTACCACCCCCAATCACACTACCATCATCAATCACACTACCACCCCCAATCACACTAACATCATCAATCACACTACCATCATCAATCACACTACCACCCCCAATCACACTACCATCATCAATCACACTACCACCCCCAATCACACTACCACCCCCAATCACACTACCATCATCAATCACACTACCACCCCCAATCACACTACCACCCCCAATCACACTACCATCATCACTCACACTACCACCCCCAATCACACTACCATCATCAATCACACTACCAACCCAAATCACACTACCACCCCCAATCACACTACCACCCCCAAACACACTACCATCATCAATCACACTACCACCCCCAATCACACTAACATCATCAATCACACGACCATCATCCATCACACATACCTTCATCAATCACACTACCACCCCCAATCACACCACCACCCCCAATCACACTACCATCATCAATCACACTACCACCCCCAATCACACTAACATCATCAATCACACGACCATCATCAATCACACATACCATCATCAATCACACTACCACCCCCAATCACACTACCATCATCAATCACACTACCAACCCAAATCACACTACCACCCCCATTCACACTACCACCCCCAAACACACTACCATCATCAATCACACTACCACCCCCAATCACACTAACATCATCAATCACACGACCATCATCAATCACACTACCACCCCCAATCACACTACCATCATCAATCACACTACCAACCCAAATCACACTACCACCCCCAATCACACTACCATCATCAATCACACTACCACCCCCAATCACACTACCATCATCAATCACACTACCAACCCAAATCACACTACCACCCCCAATCACACTACCACCCCCAAACACACTACCATCATCAATCACACTACCACCCCCAATCACACTAACATCATCAATCACACGACCATCATCCATCACACATACCTTCATCAATCACACTACCACCCCCAATCACACTACCACCCCCAATCACACTACCATCATCAATCACACTACCACCCCCAATCACACTAACATCATCAATCACACGACCATCATCAATCACACATACCATCATCAATCACACTACCACCCCCAATCACACTACCATCATCAATCACACTACCACCCCCAATCACACTACCATCATCAATCACACCACCACCCCCAATCACACTACCACCCCCAATCACACTACCATCATCAATCACACTACCACCCCCAATCACACTACCATCATCAATCACACTACCACCCCCAATCACACTACCACCCCCAATCACACTACCACCCCCAATCACACTACCATCATCAATCACACATACCATCATCAATCATACTACCATCCCCAATCACACTACCATCATCAATCACACTACCACCCCCAATCACACTGCCATCCCCAATCACACTACCATCATCAATCACACTACCACCCCCAATCACACTACCACCCCCAATCACACTACCATCATCAATCACACTACCACCCCCAATCACACTACCATCATCAATCACACTACCACCCCCAATCACACTACCACCCCCAATCACACTACCACCCCCAATCACACTACCATCATCAATCACACTACCACCCCCAATCACACTACCACCCCCAATCACACTACCATCATCAATCACACTACCACCCCCAATCACACTACCACCCCCAATCACACTACCATCATCAATCACACTACCATCATCAATCACACTAACATCATCAATCACACTACCACCCCCAATCACACTAACAACATCAATCACACTACCACCCCCAATCACACATACCATCATCAATTACACTACCACCCCCAATCACACATACCATCATCAATTACACTACCACCCCCAATCACACTACCATCATCAATCACACTACCACCCCCAATCACACTACCATCATCAATCACACTACCACCCCCAATCACACTAACATCATCAATCACACTACCACCCCCAATCACACTAACATCATCAATCACACGACCATCATCCATCACACATACCATCATCAATCACACTACCATCATCAATCACACTACCACCCCCAATCACACTAACATCATCAATCACACATACCATCATCAATCACACTACCACCCCCAATCACACTACCATCATCAATCACACTACCACCCCCAATCACACTACCATCATCAATCACACTACCACCCCCAATCACACTACCACCCCCAATCACACTACCATCATCAATCACACTACCACCCCCAATCACACTACCATCATCAATCACACTACCACCCCCAATCACACTACCACCCCCAATCACACTACCACCCCCAATCACACTACCATCCCCAATCACACTAACATCATCAATCACACTACCATCCCCAATCACACTAACATCATCAATCACACTACCACCCCCAATCACACTAACAACATCAATCACAGTACCATCATCAATCACACTACCATCATCAATCACACTACCATCCCCAATCACACTACCACCCCCAATCACACTACCATCATCAATCACACTGCCACCCCCAATCACACTACCATCCCCAATCACACTACCATCATCAATCACACTACCACCCCCAATCACACTACCACCCCCAATCACACTACCATCATCAATCACACTACCACCCCCAATCACACTACCATCATCAATCACACTACCACCCCCAATCACACTACCACCCCCAATCACACTACCACCCCCAATCACACTACCATCATCAATCACACTACCACCCCCAATCACACTACCACCCCCAATCACACTACCATCATCAATCACACTACCACCCCCAATCACACTACCACCCGCAATCACACTACCATCATCAATCACACTACCATCATCAATCACACTACCACCCCCAATCACACTACCTCCCCCAATCACACTAACATCATCAATCACACTACCACCCCCAATCACACTACCACCCCCAATCACACTACCACCCCCAATCACACTAACATCATCAATCACACTACCACCCCCAATCACACTACCATCCCCAATCACACTAACATCATCAATCACACTACCACCCCCAATCACACTAACATCATCAATCACACTACCATCATCAATCACACTAACATCATCAATCACACTACCATCCCCAATCACACTAACATCATCAATCACACTACCACCCCCAATCACACTACCATCATCAATCACACTACCACCCCCAATCACACATACCATCATCAATTACACTACCACCCCCAATCACACATACCATCATCAATTACACTACCACCCCCAATCACACTACCATCCCCAATCACACTACCATCCCCAATCACACTACCATCCCCAATCACACTAACATCATCAATCACACTACCACCCCCAATCACACTACCATCCCCAATCACACTACCATCCCCAATCACACTAACATCATGAATCTCACTACCATCCCCAATCACACTAACATCATCAATCACACTACCACCCCCAATCACACTAACATCATCAATCACACTACCACCCCCAATCACACTACCACCCCCAATCACACTACCACCCCCAATCACACTAACATCATCAATCACACTACCACCCCCAATCACACTAACATCATCAATCACACTACCACCCCCAATCACACTATCATCCCCAATCACACTACCATCCCCAATCACACTACCATCCCCAATCACACTAACATCATGAATCTCACTACCATCCCCAATCACACTAACATCATCAATCACACTACCACCCCCAATCACACTACCATCCCCAATCACACTAACATCATGAATCTCACTACCATCCCCAATCACACTAACATCATCAATCACACTACCACCCCCAATCACACTACCATCCCCAATCACACTAACATCATCAATCACACTACCACCCCCAATCACACTACCATCCCCAATCACACTAACATCATCAATCCCACTACCATCCCCAATCACACTAACATCATCAATCACACTACCACCCCCAATCACACTACCATCCCCAATCACACTAACATCATGAATCTCACTACCATCCCCAATCACACTAACATCATCAATCACACTACCACCCCCAATCACACTACCATCCCCAATCACACTAACATCATCAATCCCACTACCACCCCCAATCACACTGACATCATCAATCACACTACCACCCCCAATCACATTACCACCCCCAATCACACTACCACTCCCAATCACACTACCATCCCCAATCACACTAACATCATGAATCACACTACCACCCCCAATCACACTACCATCCCCAATCACACTACCACCCCCTATCACACTAATTTCATCAATCACACTACCACCCCTAATCACACTACGATCCCCAATCACACTACCACCCCCAATCACACTACCACCCCCAATCACACTAACATCATCAATCACACTACCATCCCCAATCTCACTACCATCCCCAATCACACTAACATCATCAATCACACTAGCATCATCAATCACACTACCATCCCCAATCACACTACCACCCCCAATCACACTATCAATCACACTAACATCATCAATCACACGAACACCCCCAATCACACTACCATCCCCAATCACACTACCATCCCCAATCACACTAACATCACGAATCACACTTCCACCCCAATCATACTACCATCCCCAATCACACTAACATCATCAATCACACTACCATCCCCAATCACACTATCATCAATCACACTACCATCCCCAATCACACTACCATCCCCAATCACACTAACATCATCAATCACACTAACATCATCAATCACACTAACATCATCAATCACACGACCACCCCCAATCACACTACCACCTCCAATCACACTCCCATCATCAATCACACTACCATCCCCAATCACACTACCACCCCAATCACACTAACATCATCAATCACACTACCACCCCCAATCACACTAACATCATCAATCACACTACCTCCCCCAATCACACTACCATCATCAATCACACTACCACCCCCAATCACACTACCATCATCAATCACACTACCGCCCCCAATCACACTACCACCCCCAATCACACTACCACCTCCAATCACACTCCCATCAACAATCACACTACCATCATCAATCACACTACCATCATCAATGACACTAACACACCCAATCACACTACCACCCCCAATCACACTACCACCCCCAATCACACTACCATCCCCAATCACACTAACATCATGAATCACACTACCACCCCCAATCACACTACCATCATCAATCACACTACCATCATCAATCAGACTACCACCCCCAATCACACTACCATCCCCAATCACACTAACATCATGAATCACACTACCACCCCCAATCACACTACCATCATCAATCACACTACCATCATCAATCACACTACCACCCCCAATCACATTACCATCCCCAATCTCACTACCATCCCCAATCACACTAATATCATCAATCACACTACCACCTCCAATCACACTCCCATCATCAATCACACTACCATCCCCAATCACACTACCACCCCCAATCACACTAACATCATCAATCACACTACCACCCCCAATCACACGAACATCATCAATCACACTACCACCCCCAATCACACTGACATCATCAATCACACTACCACCCCCAATCACACTAACATCATCAATCACACTACCACCCCCAATCACACGAACATCATCAATCACACTACCACCCCCAATCACACTGACATCATCAATCACACTACCACCCCCAATCACACGAACATCATCAATCACACTACCACCCCCAATCACACTAACATCATCAATCACACTACCACCCCCAATCACACTACCATCATCAATCACACTACCATCATCAATCACACTACCACCCCCAATCACACTACCATCCCCAATCACACCAACATCATCAATCACACTACCACCTCCAATCACACTACCATCATCAATCACACTAACATCCCCAATAACACTATCACCCCCAATCACACTACCATCATCAATCACACTACCACCCCCAATCACACTACCACCCCCAATCACACTACCACCCCCAATCACACTAACATCATCAATCACACTACCAGCAACAATCACACTACCATCATCAATCACACTAACATCATCAATCATGCTACCACCCCCAATCACACTACCATCATCAATCACGCTACCACCCCCAATCACACTAACATCATCAATCACACGACCACCCCCAATCACACTACCATCCCCAATCACACGAACATCATGAATCACACTTCCACCCCCAATCACACTACCATCCCCAATCACACTTACATCATCAATCACACTACCAACCCCAATCACACTAACATCATCAATCACACTAACATCATCAATCACACTTCCATCATCAAGCACACTACCACCCCCAATCACACTTACATCATCAATCACACTACCACCCCCAATCACACTGCCATCATCAATCACACTTACATCATCAAGCACACTACCACCCCCAATCACACTTACATCATCAATCACACTACCATCCCCAATCACACTACCACCCCCAATCACACTACCACCCCCAATCACACTAACATCATCAATCTCACTACCACCCCCAATCACACTACCATCCCTAATCACACTACCACCCCCAATCACACTACCATCATCAATCACACTACCACCCCCAATCACACTACCACCCCCAATCGCACTACCACCCCCAATCACACTTCCATCATCAATCACACGACCACCCCCAATCACACTACCATCATCAATCACACTACCATCATCAATCACACTACCATCATCAATCACACTAACACCCCCAATCACACTACCACCCCCAATCACACTACCACCCCCAAACACACTACCATCCCCAATCACATTACCATCCCCAATCACACTAAAATCATCAATCACACTACCACCCCCAATCACACTACCACCCCAATCACACTACCATCCCCAATCACACTACCATCCCCAATCACACTAACATCATGAATCTCACTACCATCCCCAATCACACTAACATCATCAATCACACTACCATCTCCAATCACACTCCCATCTTCAATCACACTACCATCATCAATCACACTACCACCCCCAATCACACTGACATCATCAATCACACTACCACCCCCAATCACACTACCATCCCCAATCACACTACCATCCCCAATCACACTAACATCATGAATCACACTACCACCCCCAATCACACTACCATCCCCAATCACACTACCACCCCCTATCACACTAACATCATCAATCACACTACCATCATCAATCACACTACCATCCCCAATCTCACTACCATCCCCAATCTCACTACCATCCCCAATCACACTAACATCATCAATCACACTACCATCATCAATCACACTACCACCCCCAATCACACTACCACCCCTAATCACACTATCAATCACACTAACATCATCAATCACACGACCACCCCCAATCACACTACCATCCCCAATCACACTACCATCCCCAATCACACTAACATCACGAATCTCACTTCCACCCCAATCACACTACCATCCCCAATCACACTAACATCATCAATCACACTACCATCCCCAATCACACTAACATCATCAATCACACTACCATCCCCAATCACACTACCATCCCCAATCACACTAACATCATCAATCACACTAACATCATCAATCACACGACCACCCCCAATCACACTACCACCCCCAATCACACTAACATCATGAATCAAACTAACTCCCCCAATCACACTAACATCATGAATCACACCACCATCCCAAATAACACTATCATCAATCACACTAACATCATCAATCACACTACCATCATCAATCACACTACCACCCCCAATCACACTACCAACCCCAATCACACAACCACCCCAAATCAGACTAACATCATCAATCAGACTAACATCATCAATCACACTAACATCATCAATCACACTAACATCATCAATCACACTACCATCCGCAGTCACACTACCATCCCCAATCACACTATATTCAATCACACTACCACCCCAAATCAGACTAACATCATCAATCACACTAACATCATCAATCACACTACCACCCCCAATCACACTACCAACCCCAATCACACTACCACCCCAAATCAGACTAACATCATCAATCAGACTAACATCATCAATCACACTAACATCATCAATCACACTACCATCCGCAGTCACACTACCATCCCCAATCATACTAACATCATCAATCACACTAACATCTTCAATCACCGTACCACCCCCAATCACACTACCACCCCCAATCACACTACCACCCCCAATCACACTACCACCCCCAATCACACTCCCACCCCCAAACACACTACCATCCCCAATCACACTACCATCCCCAATCACACTAACATCATCAATCACACTACCACCCCCAATCACACTACCACCCCCAATCACACTACCACCCCAATCACACTACCATCCCCAATCACACTACCATCCCCAATCACACTAACATCATGAATCTCACTACCATCCCCAATCACACTAACATCATCAATCACACTACCATCTCCAATCACACTCCCATCATCAATCACACTACCATCATCAATCACACTACCACCCCCAATCACACTACCACCCCCAATCACACTAACATCATCAATCACACTACCACCCCCAATCACACTACCATCCCCAATCACACTACCATCCCCAATCACACTAACATCATGAATCACACTACCACCCCCAATCACACTACCTCCCCCTATCACACTAACATCATCAATCACACTACCACCCCCAATCACACTACCACCCCCAATCACACTAACATCATCAATCACACTACCATCCCCAATCTCACTACCATCCCCAATCACACTAACATCATCAATCACACGACCATCATCAATCACACTACCACCCCCAATCACACTACCACCCCTAATCACACTATCAATCACACTAACATCATCAATCACACGACCACCCCCAATCACACTACCATCCCCAATCACACCACCATCCCCAATCACACTAACATCACGAATCACACTTCCACCCCAATCACACTACCATCCCCAAGCACACTAACATCATCAATCACACTACCATCCCCAATCACACTAACATCATTAATCACACTACCATCCCCAATCACACTACCATCCCCAATCACACTACCATCCCCAATCACACTACCATCCCCAATCACACTAACATCATCAATCAAACTAACATCATTAATCACACTACCATCCCCAATCACACTACCATCCCCAATCACACTGCCATCCCCAATCACACTAACATCATCAATCAAACTAACATCATTAATCACACTACCATCCCCAATCACACTACCATCCCCAATCACACTACCATCCCCAATCACACTAACATCATCAATCACACTAACATCATCAATCACACGACCACCCCCAATCACACTACCATCCCCAATCACACTACCACCCCCAATCACACTAACATCATGAATCAAACTACCTCCCCCAATCACACTAACATCATGAATCACACCACCATCCCCAATCACACTATCATCAATCACACTAACATCATCAATCACACTAACATCATCAATCACACGACCACCCCCAATCACACTAACATCACGAATCACACTTCCACCCCAATCACACTACCATCCCCAATCACACTAACATCATCAATCACACTAACATCATCAATCACACTAACATCATCAATCACACGACCACCCCCAATCACACTACCACCCCCAATCACACTAACATCATGAATCAAACTACCTCCCCCAATCACACTAACATCATGAATCACACTACCATCCCCAATCAGACTACCACCCCCAATCACACTACCACCCCCAATCACACTACCATCATCAATCACACTACCACCCCCAATCACAAACACATCATCAATTACACTATTATCATCAATCGCAGTACCACCCCCAATCACACTACCACCCCCAATCACACTACCACCCCCAATCACACTACCATCATCAATCACACTACCACCCCCAATCACACTAACATCATCAATCACACTAACATGATCAATGACACTACCACCCCCAATCACACTACCACCCCCAATCACACTACCACCCCCAATCACACTGCCATCATGAATCACACTACCATCATCAATCACACTACCACCCCCAATCACACTACCATCCCCAATCACACTAACATCATCAATCACACTACCATCCCCAATCACACTGCCATCATCAATCACACTGCCTTCATCAATCACACTACCATCCCCAATCACACTACCACCCCCAATCACACTACCATCATCAATCACACTACCACCCACAATCACACTACCACCCCCAATAACACTAACATCATCAATCACACTACCACCCCCAATCACACTACCACCCACAATCACACTACCACCCCCAATAACACTAACATCATCAATCACACTACCACCCCCAATCACACTACCATCCCCAATCACACTACCACCCCCAATCACACTACCATCATCAATCACACTACCACCCACAATCACACTACCACCCCCAATAACACTAACATCATCAATCACACTACCACCCCCAATCACACAACCACCCACAATCGCACTACCACCCCCAATAACACTCACATCATCAATCACACTACTACCCCCAATCACACTACCACCCCCAATCACACTACCATCCCCAATCACACTACCATCCCCAATCACACTAACATCATCAATCACACTACCACCCCCAATCACACTAACATCATCAATCACACTACCACCCCCAATCACACTACCATCCACAATCACACTACCACCCCCAATCACACTACCATCATCAATCACACTACCACCCCCAATCACACTACCATCCCCATTCACACTACCATCCCCAATCACACTAACATCATCAATCACACTACCATCATCAATCACACTACCACCCCCAATCACACTACCACCCCCAATCACACTACCATCATCAATCACACTACCACCCCCAATCACACTACCATCATCAATCACACTACCATCATCAATCACACTACCACCCCCAATCACACGACCACCCCCAATCACACTACCATCATCAATCACACTACCATCCCCAATCACACTACCATCCCCAATCACACTAACATCATCAATCACACTAACATCATCAATCACACTACCATCATCAATCACACTACCACCCCCAATCACACTACCACCCCCAATCACACTACCATCATCAATCACACTACCACCCCCAATCACACTACCATCATCAATCACACTACCATCATCAATCACACTACCACCCCCAATCACACGACCACCCCCAATCACACTACCATCATCAATCACACTACCATCATCAATCACACTACCACCCCCAATCACACTAACATCATCAATCACACTACCACCCCCAATCACACGACCACCCCCAATCACACTACCATCATCAATCACACTACCACCCCCAATCACACTACCACCCCAATCACACTACCATCCCCAATCACACTAACATCATCAATCACACTACCATCATCAATCACACTACCACCCCCAATCACACTACAACCCCCAATCACACTACCATCATCAATCACACTACCACCCCCAATCACACTACCACCCCCAATCACACTACCATCATCACTCACACTACCACCCCCAATCACACTACCACCCCCAATCACACTACCATCATCAATCACACTACCACCCCCAATCACACTACCACCCCCAATCACACTACCATCATCAATCACACTACCACCCCCAATCACACTACCACCCCCAATCACACTACCTTCATCAGTCACACTACCACCCCCAATCACACATACCATCATCAATCACACTACCACCCCCAAGCACACTACCACCCCCAATCACACTACCATCATCAATCACACTACCACCCCCAATCACACTACCATCATCAATCACACTACCACCCCCAATCACACTACCACCCCCAATCACACTACCATCATCACTCACACTACCACCCCCAATCACACTACCACCCCCAATCACACTACCATCATCAATCACACTACCACCCCCAATCACACTACCACCCCCAATCACACTACCATCATCAATCACACTACCACCCCCAATCACACTACCCCCCCCAATCACACTACCATCATCAGTCACACTACCACCCCCAATCACACATACCATCATCAATCACACTACCACCCCCAATCACACTAACATCATCAATCACACGACCATCATCCATCACACTACCATCATCAATCAGACTACCACCCCCAATCACACTAACATCATCAATCACACTACCACCCCCAATCACACTACCACCCCCAATCACACTAACATCATCAATCACACTACCACCCCCAATCACACTACCATCCCCAATCACACTACCATCATCAATCACACTACCACCCCCAATCACACTAACATCATCAATCACACGACCATCATCCATCACACTACCATCATCAATCACACTACCACCCCCAATCACACATACCATCATCAATCACACTACCACCCCCAATCACACTACCATCCCCAATCACACTAACATCATCAATCACACTACCATCCCCAATCACACTAACATCATCAATCACACTACCACCCCCAATCACACTACCATCCCCAATCACACTAACATCATCAATCACACTACCATCCCCAATCACACTAACATCATCAATCACACTACCGTCCCCAATCACACAACCACCCCCAATCACACTACCACCCCCAATCACACTACCATCCTCAATCACACTACCATCCTCAATCACACTAACATCATCAATCACACTACCATCCCCAATCACACTACCACCCCCAATCACACTACCACCCCCAATCACACTACCATCATCAATCACACTACCACCCCCAATCACACTACCATCCTCAATCACACTACCATCATCAATCACACTACCACCCCCAATCACACTACCACCCCCAATCACACTACCATCCCCAATCACACTACCACCCCCAATCACACTAACATCATCAATCACACTACCATCATCAATCACACTACCACCCCCAATCACACTACCATCCCCAATCACACTACCATCATCAATCACACTACCACCCCCAATCACACTAACATCATCAATCACACTACCACCCCCAATCACACTACCACCCCCAATCACACTACCATCCCCAATCACACTACCATCATCAATCACACTACCATCCCCAATCACACTAACATCATCAATCACACTACCACCCCCAATCACACTAACATCATCAATCACACTACCACCCCCAATCACACTACCACCCCCAATCACACTAACATCATCAATCACTCTACCATCATCAATCACACTACCATCCCCAATCACACTACCATCATCAATCACACTACCACCCCCAATCACACTAACATCATCAATCACACTACCACCCCCAATCACACTACCACCCCCAATCACACTACCATCCCCAATCACACTACCACCCCCAATCACACTAACATCATCAATCACACTACCACCCCCAATCACACTACCACCCCCAATCACACTACCATCATCAATCACACTACCACCCCCAATCACACTACCATCATCAATCACACTACCACCCCCAATCACACTACCACCCCCAATCACACTACCATCATCAATCACACTACCACCCCCAATCACACTACCACCCCCAATCACACTACCATCATCAATCACACTACCACCCCCAATCACACTACCATCATCAATCACACTACCACCCCCAATCACACTACCACCCCCAATCACACTACCATCATCAATCACACTACCACCCTCAATCACACTGCCACCCCCAATCACACTACCATCATCACTCACACTACCACCCCCAATCACACTACCACCCCCAATCACACTACCACCCCCAATCACACTACCATCATCAATCACACCACCACCCCCAATCACACTACCACCCCCAATCACACTAACATCATCAATCACACTAACATCATCAATCACACTACCATCATCAATCACACTACCACCCCCAATCACACTACCATCCCCAATCACACTACCATCATCAATCACACTACCACCCCCAATCACACTAACATCATCAATCACACGACCATCATCCATCACACATACCATCATCAATCACACTACCATCATCAATCACACTACCACCCCCAATCACACTAACATCATCAATCACACTACCACCCCCAATCACACTACCACCCCCAATCACACTACCATCATCAATCACACTACCACCCCCAATCACACTAACATCATCAATCACACGACCATCATCCATCACACATACCTTCATCAATCACACTACCATCATCAATCGCACTACCACCCCCAATCACACTATCATCAATCACACTACCACCCCCAATCACACTACCACCCCCAATCACACTAACATCATCAATCACACTACCACCCCCAATCACACTACCACCCCCAATCACACTAACATCATCAATCACACTACCACCCCCAATCACACTACCACCCCCAATCACACTAACATCATCAATCACACTAACATCCCCAATCACACTAACATCATCAATCACACTACCATCATCAATCACACTGCCATCCCCAATCACACTACCATCATCAATCACACTACCATCATCAATCACACTACCACCCCCAATCACACTACCATCCCCAATCACACTACCATCATCAATCACACTGACATCATCAATCACGCTACCACCCCCAATCACACTAAAATCATCAATCACACTACCACCCCCAATCACACTACCACCCCCAATCAAACTAACATCATCAATCACACTACCATCATAAATCACACTACCACCCCCAATCACACTACCACCCCCAATCACACTACCATCATCAATCACACTAACATCATCAATCACACTACCATCATCAATCACACTGCCATCCCCAATCACACTACCACCCCCAATCACACTACCACCCCCAATCACACTACCACCCCCAATCACACTGCCATCCCCAATCACACTGCCACCCCCAATCACACGACCACCCCCAATCACACTACCACCCCCAATCACACTACCATCCCCAATCACACTACCATCCCCAATCACACTAACATCATCAATCACACTACCACCCCCAATCACACTACCATCCCCAATCACACTAACATCATCAATCACACTACCACCCCCAATCACACTACCACCCCCAATCACACTACCATCCCCAATCACACTACCATCATCAATCACACTACCACCCACAATCACACTACCATCCCCAATCACACTACCACCCCCAATCACACTACCATCCCCAATCACACTACCACCTCCAATCACACTTCCATCATCAATCACACTACCACCCCCAATCACACTACCACCTCCAATCACACTTCCATCATCAATCACACTACCACCCCCAATCACACTACCATCCCCAATCACACTGCCATCCCCAATCACACTAACATCATGAATCACACTAACATCATCAATCACACTACCACCCCCAATCACACTACCACCTGCAATCACACTACCACCTGCAATCACACTACCACCCCCAATCACACTACCACCCCCAATCACACTACCACTTGCAATCACACTACCACCCCCAATCACACTACCACCCCCAATCACGCTACCACCCCCAATCACACTACAATCATCAATCACACTACCACCCCCAATCACACTACCACCCCCAATCACACTACAATCATCAATCACACTACCACCCCCAATCACACTACAATCATCAATCACACTACCACCCCCAATCACACTACCATCATCAATCACACTACCATCCCCATTCACACTACCACCCCCAATCACACTACCACCCCCAATCACACTACCATCATCAATCACACTACCACCCCCAATCACAGTACCAGCAACAATCACACTACCATCCCCAATCACACTACCACCCCCAATCACACTCGCACCCCCAATCACACTACCACCCCCAATCACACTACAATCATCAATCACACTACCATCATCAATCACACTACCATCCCCAGTCACACTCGCACCCCCAATCACACTACCACCCCCAATCACACTACCATCATCAATCACACTACCACCCCCAATCACAGTACCAGCAACAATCACACTACCATCCCCAATCACACTACCACCCCCAATCACACTCGCACCCCCAATCACACTACCATCCCCAATCACACTACCACCCCCAATCACACTACCACCCCCAATCACAGTACCATCATCAATCAGACTACCATCCCCAATCACAGTACCATCATCAATCAGACTACCATCCTCAATCACACTACCATCATCAATCACACTACCACCCCCAATCACAAACACATCATCAATTACACTATTATCATCAATCACACTACCACCCCCAATCACACTACCATCATCAATCACACTACCACCCCCAATCACAAACCCATCATCAATTACACTATTATCATCAATCACACTACCACCCCCAATCACACTACCATCATCAATCACACTACCACCCCCAATCACACTAACATCATCAATCACACTAACATCATCAATCACACTACCACCCCCAATCACACTACCATCATCAATCACACTACCATCATGAATCACACTACCATCCCCAATCACACTAACATCATCAATCACACTACCATCATCAATCACACTACCATCATCAATCACACTACCATCCCCAATCACACTAACATCATCAATCACACTACCATCAATCACACTACCATCAATCACACTACCACCCCCAATCACACTACCATCATCAATCACACCACCACCCCCAATCACACTACCACGCCCAATCACACTACCATCATCAATCACACTACCATCAATCACACTACCACCCCCAATCACACTACCATCATCAATCACACTACCACCCCCAATCACACTACCACCCCCAATCACACTACCACCCCCAATCACACTACCATCATCAATCACACTACCACCCCCAATCACACTACCACCCCCAATCACACTACCATCATCAATCACACTACCACCTGCAATCACACTACCACCCCCAATCACACTACCATCATCAATCACACTAACATCATCAATCACACTACCACCCCCAATCACACTACCACCCCCAATCACACTACCACCCCCAATCACACTGCCATCATGAATCACACTAACATCATCAATCACACTACCACCCCCAATCACACGACCATCATCAATCACACTACCATCCCCAATCACAGTAACATCATCAATCACACCAGCATCATCAATCACACTACCACCCCCAATCACACTAACATCATCAATCACACTACCATCATCAATCACACTACCACCCCCAATCACACTACCATCATCAATCACACTACCACCCCTAATCACACTACCACCCCCAATCACACTACCATCATCAATCACACTACCACCCCCAATCACACTACCATCATCACTCACACTACCACCCCCAATCACACTACCATCATCAATCACACTACCACCCCCAATCACACTACCACCCCCAATCACACTACCATCATCAGTCACACTACCACCCCCAATCACACTACCATCATCAATCACACTACCACCCCCAATCACACTACCACCCCCAATCACACTACCATCATCAATCACACTACCACCCCCAATCACACTACCACCCCCAATCACACTACCATCATCAATCACACTACCACCCCCAATCACACTACCACCCCCAATCACACTACCATCATCAATCACACTACCACCCCCAATCACACTACCATCATCAATCACACTACCACCCCCAATCACACTACCACCCCCAATCACACTACCACCCCCAATCACACTAACATCATCAATCACACTACCACCCCCAATCACACTACCATCCCCAATCACACTAACATCATCAATCACACTACCGTCATCAATCACACTACCATCCCCAATCACACTACCACACCCAATCACACTCCCATCCCCAATCACACTACCACACCCAATCACACCCCATCCCCAATCACACTACCACCCCCAATCACACTAACATCATCAATCACACTACCACCCCCAATCACACTACCATCCCCAATCACACTAACATCATCAATCACACTACCGTCATCAATCACACTACCATCCCCAATCACACTACCACACCCAATCACACTCCCATCCCCAATCACACTACCACCACCAATCACACTAACATCATCAATCACACTACCACCCCCAATCACACTACCACCCCCAATCACACTACCACCCCCAATCACACTACCACCCCCAATCACACTACCATCATCAATCACACTACCACCCCCAATCACACTACCACCCCCAATCACACTACCATCATCAATCACACTACCACCTGCAATCACACTACCACCCCCAATCACACTACCATCATCAATCACACTAACATCATCAATCACACTACCACCCCCAATCACACTACCACCCCCAATCACACTACCACCCCCAATCACACTGCCATCATGAATCACACTAACATCATCAATCACACTACCACCCCCAATCACACGACCATCATCAATCACACTACCATCCCCAATCACAGTAACATCATCAATCACACCAGCATCATCAAT